>NC_061819.1:21002267-21012267 GCF_019202785.1 Penaeus chinensis | reverse complement strand
ATACATATATATACACACATAAACATACTTGAGTAAAGCCATACACATAAACATACATAGATACACACATATACATGCATACGTAAATGCATAAAGTGAGAGAGAGAGAGAGAGAGAGAGAGAGAGAGAGAGAGAGAGAGAGAGAGAGAGAGAGAGAGAGAGAGAGAGAGAGAGAGAGAGAGAGTCAGAGAGAGAGAGAGAGAGTGGGTGGGAGCAAAAACAGCCTCCTGTCAACCTGTTTGACGTGTTAGGGTGTCGGCGCAGAGAGTTTTGACATTAGGAAAAAAAAGGAAAGAACGCGGGAAAAATAATAAATAGGCAAAAAAGAGAAAAGGGAGGCAAACGCGGCTGTCGCTTGTACTTTACGGGAAGTTTCCCTCTGACGTCATAATTTACCCCAAAAAGAGAATAACGTCAAGATCGCATTCCGCAAGCGCGATATCAAATAAACTGATTCTGTGGTGTTTTGAGAAACCTGTAATGAATCTTGGTACCTGGTGATATAATAAAGACAACAAAAATACACTCTCGGCTGGTATCATAATGACTTCGTCTGGGCGCAGTACCCAGAAAGATTATGCATGACCCGGGTGAGGTTTCCGAGCTCTACTAATTGCATCATTTCTCAGTCGGGTTATTTTCTCTATTTGAGTATCTTCTTCTTATTATTATTGTTATTATTATTATTTTTATTTTTATTATTATTATTATTATTATTATTATTATTATTATTATTATAATTATTACTATTATCATCATTATTATTATCATTATTATAATTATTATTATATTTCACAATTTTCGCTTCAAATGCGATCAATCATCTTTTCCCATGCATTTACTTACATAAACTCATGTATTCATACGGCACAGTAGTAGAAGTCTACACATATGCACCGATAAATGGCCATGGGATATTTTCAAACAGATTAATTAACAGATTAAAAAGTTTTTTTTTTTTTATTTATTCAGTCTGCAGCTATAGATTAGACGTGGTTAAATCATAGTCTAAACTATAAAACCACGAAAAGATATTATCAAGTCTTTTTCTATCCTGACTTAGACTTTATGTAAAATAAGGCTCTTCTCAGGGATCAATATCTATATTGTGGTCTCGTCCTAACAAAAGCCATCTTGAACTAAGAGATAATATGTTCTGTTCTTACATTTTCGTTTTCCTTTCCTTGACTATTAGAAACTACTTATGAGCTCGCCGTAAGTCAGCGGGGGGTAACGTCGAGAAGAAAAGTAAAAAAACAAAAACAATAGAGGAAAGAAAAAAAAAAAGAAAGAAAAAAAGCAAAGAAAAGAAGAAGAAAACAGTGAGAGAGGAAAAGGGAGCATAATTCAAGGAGCTATTTATAACCTATGAGGGGCTCAAGTTCTGTGCCGTAGTTTTGAGTTCAGAACAGATGTTGGTCACGGTTCCATAGCAATGTCAGATAACTTGTTGTCTGTAGCGTGTACTTCTCCGGCGTGTAACATAAACCGTGTGTGTGTACGTCTGTCATTTGTACTTATGTGTAACCTCGCTGTGTAGATCTGCGATGCGTACACCCGTTTTATGATATTTTTGGTACTTTAAGACCTTAAATTTGTCTCGGGTCTTTTTTATATATATGGTACACACCCTTAACAAAAATACGCGCGGGGCAACCTCTCTCAGAATTCGGATATTTTGCGAAGAACATTCACAGGAAAAGGGAAACAAATCCACGGTTTCGAGAAAAGCCCACGCTGCCGATATTTAGAATAAAAGACTTCTCCTTTTTCTACATAGGCATCTGATGGTATATTCTCCTGTTTTCTTTCTCTCTCTCTCTCTCTTTCACAAAAGCACTCCATAAAGCGTTCCTCACTGCTGGAAGATTCTCCGCTTCTTCGTCATTTTCCCGCGGTTTTTTCCCCGCCAAAATTAGGACGAGAGCCATTTCACGGAGCCTGATTACTTGTTTCGCTCCAGCTTATTATCCAGCTGCACTTACTTTATCCGCCCTTCTTTTTTCTCCAGAATTATATTTTTTCTTTAGGATTAAGAGTGTGAGAAATAAAGAGATAAAATAGGAAGGAATGGAGAGAGAGAGAGAGAGAGAGAGAGAGAGAGAGAGAGAGAGAGAGAGAGAGAGAGAGAGAGAGAGAGAGAGAGAGAGAGAGAGAGAGAGACACGGACGGACAGATAGAGACAGGGAGAAATTTAATCAGAATATTGGAAACTCCAACACAGGTAAGGGTATCAAGTGCTTTTACAGATCCAGAACAAGACACTGATCAAAAAAAGGCAAGAGGCAAGCCGTGAAGACCTTAACACAACCCTGACGGCATGTCTAGCTCGCGCGCCGCCGGCTGAAGACGCAACAAAAACAACGGAAAAGAAAAGTGCACAAAAAGCAATGAATGGCACCCTTTGTCGGACTCGTACGGCACGAAGAGACGTCGTGGCTACTAGAACAATCGTCGCTCACACTAACTCCCCGAAGACACATGTTATAACGAAGGAAAAACAGCTGCAACGATTTATCTCGCGTCGAAGAGACAAGGTCGGCACGAATAGACGAATAGCTCAGAATCGGTAAATACGGCAGAGGGAGAGCACGTCATGTGTTTTGTACAAAATTCGCGGACCGTTACAGCATGGGCAACTTAGCTCAGCAGGGGGAAGGGGGCTCTCTCCGCACAAGACGGAGAGAGAGAGAGAAAGAACAAAAAGAAGAAAAAAATTGTTGCAAGTCGTGGCGATTACCGTTGCAACGTGCAATGGCCCATTAAACTGTCACAGAAAATTAACACGACGCATCATCCCCAATAAACCTTTTGTTTTGAGTCTGCGGATTCCTTTTTATAGCATCGCTTCACCATACTGTTTATCTCTGCATCTCGTTAATTACAATCATAAAAAAACACATGAGCTATTATCACAGTTGTTATGCGAGATATATGCTCCAGCTTGAGAGGGTTTAACTTTATTTCCCTGTTTGTTCCTTCATTTATCTTAAGCACTGTCATTTCCACTTCACTTTTATATTCTAATTTATTCAAATACCCTAATTTTTAGCATTCCATTATTCAAAAGGTTATTCATGCACACTCTTATTATTCTAGAATTTTCTTAGCAGACCCCTCCATTGTCCTTACAGGCAATGCATTTCCATTCGCTGCACCTTTGCAACGATATTCCCCTCCACCTTGACACTATTCCGAGTGATATATATTGCAATATTCACTCTCCTCTCCCCGCCCCTTCCTCCCCTTCTCCTTTCCTTTCCCTCTCTACTCGCACCCTCCTTTCTCTTTCCCCCATTTCCCTTCCCCCTCCTTTTGCCTATTTTCCCCTTCCTCTCTCTTCCCCCTTCCCTTCCCATTCCCCTTTCTTCTCCTATCTTCACTCTCCTCCCCCAATCCTCTCTCCCTCACTCCTCGCCTCTCCCCCTCCTTTTGCCTATTTTCCCCTTCCTTTCTCCTCCCCCTTCCCTTCCCACTCTCCTTTCTTCTTCTATCTTCACTCTCCTCCCCCAATCCTCGCTCCCTCACTCCTCGCCTAACCCCCTTCTCTCCTTCCCTCCCCCAACTCTCCCCACCTTCCCCCCTCCCCACCCCTTCGTCCGCCGGGAGCAGCCATATCACCTGCCATTGCTATAGCTATTATCAAAGGAATGCGAATGTTGTTGCCGGCCAGAACTCCCTGTAAGAGGCCGCGTATGACATTTAACGGCCATTACCTGTAACCAACACCACCAAAACACGTCTGGCCATCATGTGTTGCGAGAAAAAGAAAAGGAGAAAAAATGCGTATATATATATTTGTAATAGCTTTGTGTTTTAGTATTTTAGTTTCTTGTAAATGTTTAGAGATGAAAATATATAATAACACACACACACACACACACACACACACACACACACACACACAAACACACACAAATATACATGTGTGTACATACGCTGACTTATCGTTCTACCCATCTACCTACCTACCTACTTAATTATCTCTCATTCTTAACTCTCCTCTCTCTCTCTCTCTCTCTCTCTCTCTCTCTCTCTCTCTCTCTCTCTCTCTCTCTCTCTCTCTCTCTCTCTCTCTCTCTCTCTGTATATATGTTTTTTTGTTTTCTCTCTACCTCTTTTCTTTGATAATACTCATTAAACAACGACAATAATAACACTAATGAAAAGGGCAAATAATAATGATGATAATTATATCATTATCATCACTATCAATTTAATTTGTTTTATAATACTTATTATTATTTGATCACTATCATTAATCTCCTCATCATTATTGTTATTATCCTTATCACTATTACTGTCAATAAAATTATTATCGTTATAATCAGTAGTATCATTATAATCATCATTACCATAATTAATCTCATCATCATCCTTATCAATATTATTGAAAATAGAGTCAATAATCTTTAAAAAAAAAATAAAGACTAAAATAAAAAAAGACAGGGTAAACAAATAAAAAAGTCAAAACAACAATGAAAAACAAACCGAAACGACCGAGACGTCAACACTAACGACAGAACAAGCAGCGTCGGGGGGGGGGGGGGAGGGGGGTGGAGGTGGGGGATGGGGTGTGCTCAAATTTCCCCGTCTCCACGCCCGAAACTCGCCCAAAGCCCACCTAAAGCCCGCCCGCCCGCCCGACCGCCCACTGGGGACACCTAAAATGAATGCCCTTAGAAGTGGGTCCTCGCCTCCCCCCCCCCCCCCCTCCTCCTCCTCTTCCACCTCTCCCTCTTTCCCTTACGTCTCCCGGGCCGAGCATATTCGTCTGGCTTTAGCTGCAGATCCTTTTATCCTAAATTATCCTTCCTGTATAAGCTTATCACAGGAGAAAGGTCAAAGCTAATCACCCGGGCTGTCCATAATAGCCGGAGGAACAGGAAAAGGTGGGGGGGAGGTGGAGGAGGAGGAGGAAGAGGAGGAGGAGGAGCAGGAGGTAGAGGAGGATAAGGAAGAGCAGGAGGAGGAGAAGGTGGAGGACAAGGAAGAGCAGGAGGAGGTGGAGGACAAGGAGGAGGAGAGGGAGGAGGAAGAGGAGATGGAGGCCAAGGAAGAGCAGGAGGAGGAGGAGGTGGAGGTGGAGGTGGAGGTGGAGGACAAGGAGGAGGAGGAAGTGGAGGACAAGGATGAGGAGGAGAAGGTGGAGGACAAGCAAGAGTAGGAGGAGGTGGAGGACAAGGAGGAGGAGAGGGAAGAGGAAGAGGAGATGGAGGCCAAGGAAGAGCAGGAGGAGG
Source organism: Penaeus chinensis (assembly GCF_019202785.1). Taxonomy (NCBI): domain Eukaryota; kingdom Metazoa; phylum Arthropoda; class Malacostraca; order Decapoda; family Penaeidae; genus Penaeus; species Penaeus chinensis. The sequence continues at coordinate 21,007,027 of NC_061819.1, read as the reverse complement.
AGGAGGTGGAGGTGGAGGACAAGGAGGAGGAGGAAGTGGAGGACAAGGACGAGGATGAGGAGGTGGAGGACAAGGAAGGGGAGGAGTAATAATAATAAAAACAATAATATCAATGATGTCATAATGGTCATCATAACATTAACGATGACAAAACACATCTAGGAAATGCATAATGAGATAAATTACCCCCCTCCCCCCAAAAAAATAAAGCTAATTATCAAATCATTATACTGAAACGACTATGAAATCAAAATGCAGAAAACGACCCAGTTCGTCGCAGAGCCACTAAGTGTCAATTACCGACTAACAATACGCACACGCACGCACTCACACCCGGGCCACGCCACAGTCACCGCAAGTTCCTCGCCAGACATTAGGCTGGTGGTCTGGTCGGGACGAGGGGAGAGGGAGAAGGGAGAGGGGGGGGGGGAGCGGAGAGGGAGGGGGAGTACGAGGGACGGGGAGAGGGTAGGAAGGGAGAGAAAGGGGAGGGCAAAGGGGAAGGTGGGGGGGGGAGGGGGAACAGCTGCCATGACACGACCCCCTCACTACTTCTGACTAACCGCCCTATGTCCTGTCCGTGTCGCCGCGTGTCTTCCTTATTCTTCCTGGCATGCGGCTTTTCCTGTGTCGGAGGCTGTGTGTCTGTCTGGGTCTACTCTGCCCTTTTCGTTATCATTTGATTAATAGCGGCTCGTTCCCTCATTTTTATTTATTTATTTATTTATTTGCTTGATCATTTATGTATCATCTATCCTCTCTCCAATTTTTATCTGTCTGTCTGTCTGTCTGTCTGTCTGTCTGTCTGTCTGTCTGTCTGTCTGTCTGTCTTTCTCTCTCCTATTATGCTTCATATTCTCTTCTTTAACCGCTCTTTCCTCTCCTCGCTTTTCTTCGCCCCCCCCCCCCCCCCCGCCACCCCTAAGCTCTCCCGTATTCCCTCGCTCCCTCAAATATTCCTTCCCCTTCAACTTCCCTCATATCTCCCCCCCCTCTCCCCTGCCTCCCCTCGTTCTTCCCGATCTTTCCCCTTTTCTTCTTTTTCCTTTCTTCTTTTTTTCAACTCCTTATTATCATTATTATTATTATAATTATTATTTCTTCCTTCTTTTGTCTTTCCTCTTCTGCTTTCTTCCATTCTTCCTTCCCTCCCTACCCTTAAAGCTCCATACCCCGCCCCCTACGACGTCTCCCCCCCCCCCCCAAGATTCTCACTCTCCCCCTTTATTCTACTCTCCCAACCCCTTCGACGCTCCCTCTCCCTCCACCACCCCCCTCATCTTTCCCGATTTCCCCCCCCTCCTCATTCCCCTACCCCCCCTCCCTCTGCTGTGGGTCTCCCCTTACGCCAGCAAACCCACCCCCTACGACGCCCACCAGCTCACCCCATCTCCCCCTTCTTGCCGCCCCCTCCTTATACCCCCACCCCTTCTCTTTGCTGTGGGCCTCCCCCTCCGTGCCCCCCACACCCCATCTCCCCCCTCTTGCCGCCCCCCCCTCCCAATCCCCCACCCCCTCTCTTTGCCGTGGGTCTCCCCTTACAGTCTCCGCCCCAACTCATTACGACAATATGGTCCAAGTTTTCTGGTATACGGCATTTCCTTATTCTTCTTAGACATACAAAACCCGCGTTCCCGTCCATACAATCTCCTCCTCTTATCTTCGGGATGGAAATTTGCCGCCGCGTCCAGGCCGGATTTCGGAGGGCGGGCGTGTGTGTGCATTTGCGTGTTTGGGTTTGTCCGAGTTGAAGAGTAACTGAATGTTTTTTTTTGCGCGTTTGCGCACACGCACACACATGCGTACACACACACACACACACATATATACACATATATGTATATACATGTGTATATATACATATATATTATGTATATATGTATATATTACATATACATATATATACATACACAAAGATATCTGTATACATACATGTATACATTCATTCAAATATACATGTGTGTGCGTGTGTGCATGTGTGTGTGTGTGTGTGTGTGTGTGTGTGTGTGTGTGTGTGTGTGTGTGTGTGTGTGTGTGTGTGTGTGTGTGTGTGTGTGTGTGTGTGTACGTATATATAAACTAGAGAAAATAATGAACATAACAATTCAATAACCCTAAAGATAACTACTGCCCATCCACTATCCTCATTAGGACTCCCTTGCGATGTCGCGTTTCGAACTGGAAAGATCACGATGCGAATGATAATAATGGTGATGATTGTGATACTAATGATAGGCTGGTAGGGTGGTGGTGGTGGTGGTGGTGGTGGTGGTGGTGGTGGTGGTGGTGGTGGTGGTGGTGGTGGTGGTGGTGGTGGTGGTGGTGGTGGTGGTGGTGGTGGTGGTGGTGGTGGTGGTGGTGGTGGTGATGATGGTGGTGGTGGTGGTGGTGGTGGTGGTGGTGATGGTGATGGTGATGACGATAATTATGATAATGATGATGAAAATAATGATAAAAAATAATAAAAACTATGAAATAATAGGTATGGAAAAATCAAACTGGGACAGGGAAAGGATAAGGATCCTATCACGCTAAAGAAGGTGGAGAAAGGGGGGAAGGGAAGAGGTAGGGAGGAGGGGGGAGAACAGAGCAGGGGAAAAGGAGGAGGGGAGAAGGCGGAGAGAAGGGGGGTGGGGGTAGGGTCGTGTCGAGATGCCGTAACAAGGAGAGAGACGACGACGGAACGACACGGCACGACTCGGCACGACATCCCTGGGCTGAAGAGAGGCCCAGATCGCCCGGGGTTTCATGAGGCCTAAACCACTCCCCAGCTGAGCGGCCGAAATCCCCATGGTATTTATTTATTTTTTTGTTTTCTTCTTCTTTCGTCGGCTTTGGGTTTGAGTGATGGGATGTGACGCAACATAACGCGGCGGGGCGTAATTTTACTCCCGGCCATATGGTTTTACAATAAAACATAAATAACAATAACAACGAAAACAAAAATAAAATGATCAAAAATGGTAATTATCAGTATTATAACTATAATAATAATAATAGTAATAGTAGAAATAGTAGTAGTAGCATTAGTGGCAATAGTAATATTACTGCTACGAATAATAATTACGATTATTATACCAATAAAATAACACTAATATTGATGATAGTGATGATATCTTGATGATGATGCTGATGCTGATGCTGATGCTGATGATGACAATGGCAACGATGATGATGATAATATTAAGAGTAGTAATAGTAGTAGTACAAGTAGTAGTAGTAGTAGTAATAGTAACAATAATAATAAAAACAATAATAATAATAATAATAATAACAATAATAATAACAACAACAACAACAACAATGACGATGATGACAACGGTAATCCCCGAACATCAGACAGCGCCCAGACAAACCTCAGTATCTTCGCCGTTTTCACCATCTTGGGTTTAAGGAAAAGTGAAAAAATGGTTGACCCCAAGACACAAAAAATGACCTTTCACGGTTCACACTCGATTTTACATTCACGAAGATGGAGAAGAGAAAATAAATCAGAAAAACAAAAACAGACGGAAAAATGTTAGTTTTCTGTCTTCCCTAACAGGTGAATTACTGAGAGACGATAGACAGGGACTGTGAGTGTGAGTGTTTGCGTGTGTGTGTGTGTGTGTGTGTGTGTGTGTGTGTGTGTGTGTGTGTGTGTGTGTGTGTGTGTGTGTGTGTGTGTGTGTGTGTGTGTGTGTGCGTGTGCATGTGCGTATGTGTAAAGTGCGCATACGTGTGTGCACATGCCCAACCGCAGGCCGTCACCCTACATGAACCATCCCACTTTATAAAGAAAGCAGAAAGAAAGAGCTGGCGCTCTTCCCATCCATCATTCAAAAGAGACCCTTGGTTTAGCTTTCATTTTTTACTTTTTATATTTTCCCCTGTTTTTTGAAATGCCACACGAGCCTTTGTGAACGGCGATACGGGCGCCGGTCGCCCCGCCGTCGCTGTCTCGTCTCGACTGGGGAGGGGGGGAGGGGGAAAGGCCGATGAGAAAAGTAGATGGAAACATCAAAAGAAGATAGAAGGAAGGAGGAATGGGAGAAAAAAGGGGTGGAACAGGAGGAAAGAAGAAGGCCGATTAGAAAAGGCACAGAGGGAAATAAAAGATAAGTGAAAAAGGGGGGGAGGTGAGTGGAGAAGACGGGGGGAGATAAGAAAGCCAATGAGGAAAAAATAGCGAAAAAGAGTAGATGGCGAAAAAAAGAGAAGAAAGAGGGGCCGGATGAAACGGGAAAGAATGTGGCGGAATTGGTGGGGGGGAGGGGGAGAGTAGGGGTGGTGAAGAAAGGGGAAGTAGAGGGGTGGGGGTTGGATAGAGGAGATGGAGAGAGGAGAAAGGAGAGGGAATGGAACAAAGGGGGTGATGAAGGTGGAGAAGATGGCGATGATACAATGAGGGAGGAAATTGGTGTAGAAGAGGTGAGAATGACAGACGAGGGCCCTTGAGAAAAAGAAAGAAGAGTAGAGAGGGTAAACAAAAAACTAGAAGTGAAGGAGGAGATGGAGCGGGGTGAACGAAATAAAAATGATCAGAAGCAAGTAAATTAAGAGGAGCAAGAATAAGGAAGAGGACAGAAGGGAGAAAATGAGAAAAATGTTGCGGAGAATAAGGAGCACGGAGAGAAGGGGCGAAAAAAGGAGGAAAAGAAGAGAGACCGAAGAGAAACAAGAAAGAGGAATGTAGAGACGGAGAGAGAAGAAACCTGGAGAAAGAGAAAGCAAAATCTGCAGCCGAGGATTAGCAGGATTAGGAGAAAGAGGGAGGAAAA
>NC_061819.1:20979767-20989767 GCF_019202785.1 Penaeus chinensis | reverse complement strand
AGAGCAAAATATACAGGAATGTGGTTGTGTACGTCGAGCAAGGCATACGCAAAATGGCTGTGCGTAGAGCAGGGTCTATACGCACCACGCTGTGCTCTACATACGCTTAAGCTTCTTATAAATATTGCAGTATCCCGTAGCTGTGGCGAAGCTTCCCTCCTATTTATCTTGCTCTCTCTCTCATTTCCATCTTTTCCAACTCCCCTCTGCTGCTATCGTTCTCTTTCTCTTCCTCTATCCTTATATTCCATTTCCACTTTCTCCCCCCCCCCCCCCTCTCTCTCTCTCTCTCTCTCTCCTCTCTCTCTCTCTCTCTCTCTCTCTCTCTCTCTCTCTCTCTCTCTCTCGTGCATATATGTGGAAGAGAGAGAGAGAGAGAGAGAGAGAGAGAGAGAGAGAGAGAGAGAGAGAGAGAGAGAGAGAGAGAGAGAGAGAGAGAGAGCAAGAGAGAGAGAGAGCAATTAATATCAAATGACGGCCTAAAGACGGAATACAGTGCTTCGCCTGTCTGTGGCACCACGCATAACTTGGCACTCTCTGAGCAGTGCCAACTCATAATTTACCATTTTAGTACAAGGTCTCGTCTTAGTGCTACATCGGTACGTCTATTTCGCGCACTATGTACTATAGATAAACATACGCATCATTCGCAATCGCACATTTTTCCTCACAGAGAGGAAAGAAAGTGAAGCAAAAATGCTTAAATAAATAACATCAACATTGCAAAACTGATGTCAGGAGAAATAATGATGTAAGTCTGTTATGTCTGCGGATCCGTTTTCTTTAGGAGTGACGTCACTCGTCGATTCCGAGATAACATACTATAATAAAATCCGCCCTATCAATTATGCTCTTGAAGAATAACAACAGCTGATTGTCACTTACATAAACGACTTCCAGAGTGTAGATTTAACTTCAAAAAAACAAAATACCATAAAAATGTAAAGGCAAAAAGTAAAAAAACAAGGTTTACTTTCTCTCAAAGCCTTTTTTTTCCCTTTCAGCAACCACAAAACCCTATCCTTAATTAACTCGCCCGCCAGTTCTCCAGACGACAGGTAGTGCAGTGTACATTTTTAAATGAAAATGTACACGAGGGAAATCCTCACGTCCACACACTACCTAACCCCCCTGCCCCCTCCTCCCCTCCCACCCCCCTCCGTTCTCTGCCCCCATCCCCCTCCAACTCTGCCCTCCTCTACCCCCACCTATCCACCTCTCCTATCCCCACGCCCCTATCCCCTGGCCATGCACACACACCGCGCTGTTAAGAGTACAAGTGAAAAGTATCAAGAACTGAGGGGAAAAAGGGACGAAAAAATAGAAACAGGTGTATAAGCAAACAAGTATAGGGCGCGCGAGGGGTACTAAAAGCCCTCGCCTGAATTTAGGTGGAATCGGAAACGCGGTACTGCAGTCCCAATAAAGATCTAATTAGTAATAAAAAAGGCGGCTAACAGAGGCATAATCAATAGCTATATTTTTTTTCTTTAATGGGAGTACGCGGAAAGTGGTCGAGGGAGAGAGCGAGAGAGAGAGAGAGAGAGAGAGAGAGAGAGAGAGAGAGAGAGAGAGAGAGAGAGAGAGAGAGAGAGAGAGAGAGAGAGAGAGAAAGAGAGAGAAAGAGAGAAAGAAAGAGAGAGAGAGAGAGAGAGAGAGAGAGAGAGAGACAGAGAGAGAGAGAGACAGAGAGAGAGAGAGAAAGAGAGAGAGAGACAGAGAGACAGAGAGACAGAGAGAGAGAGAGAGAGAGAGAGAGAGAGAGAGAGAGAGAGAGAGAGAGAGAGAGAGAGAGAGAGAGAGAGAGAGAGAGAGAGAGAGAGATAGAGAGAGAGAGATAGAGAGAGAGAGATAGAGAGAGAGACAGAGAGAGGGGGGGGGAGAGAAAGAGAAAGAGAAAGACAAAGAAAGAGAAAGAAAGAGAAAGAGAAAGAAAGTGAGAGAGACAGAGAGATAGAGATAGAGATAGAGAGAGAGAGAGAGAGAGAGAGAGAGAGAAAGAAAGGGGCACAACATACCACCCACGTGTATGGAAGCCCCTTTCTCCTCATGTCTGAAGGTGTTTTCTGTTTCTGTTTCTCGCTCTCTATAGGATCCGTTCTAGCATGGTTTATTAACGGCTTCCGCGAGACATAATTATGGCCACGTCGTTATGGCAACCCGGCCCGGATGTGTACACTGCTGTTTATGTCCCTCCGAGTTCTCTGTATGTGTGGTATGGGAATGCATGTATGTATGTCAGTGTGAGTGTGAGTGCGAGTGAGTGAGTGAGTGGGTTAGTGAGTGAGTGTCTGCATGAATGCATTTATAATGCTAGCAAAGACACAGATGTGCACCTATCCGAAAACACACACGCATGTGCACATATAAGCACAAACGCTCAAACACACACACACACACACACACACACACACACACACACACACACACACACACACACACACACACACACACACACACACACACACACATGATAAAATCTACAAGATGTCTAATGAGTCCCCGCATCGGATTGAAAGATCTGAGACATTGACGTCGAGTTGGAGAGATTGCGAGAGAGGGAGAGAGAGGACAGGAAAGAGGGGGAGGAGGAGGATGAAGGAGAGGAGGATAAAGGAGAGAAGTAACAGGAAGTGGAGCAGAAAATAGTAGAGGAAGAAGACGGCAAGGGCGAGAAAGTGTAGAGAATGAGAATGGAGAAGAAGAAAAAGGGAGTGAATGAAGAATGGGATATGCGTAAAAATAACAAGCGGATGGGGAGAATGAAGGTGAAGAATGGAGACAAGGAGGTAATAGAGAGGGAAGGCAAAGACGAAGAGAATAGGAAGGACAAGGAGGAGGGGAAATAGAGGAGTGAATGATTGAACCGGTTGAGTTATTGAATGGCCGGATTAGGTGCGTGTATGTGGTGAGGTTGGAGAGGAGAGTTACGGGGAGAGGAGGACGAGGGGAGAGGAGGAGGAGGAGGAGGAGGAGGAGGAGGAGGAGGAGGAGGATGGTGAAGGAAGGACGAGGGGAGAGCAGGAGGAGGAGGAGGGGATAACGACGACGACAAGGAGGAGGAGGAGGAGGAGGAGGAGGAGGAGGAGAGAACGAGGGGAGATCAGGAGGAGGAGGAGGAGGAGGGGCGAAGGGTGGACTACGTAACGGGGAGGTGAGAGTAGGGGAAGGAAGGGAGGGACGGACAACGGAGCGGGGAGGAGACGTGTAGAAAGGGGTGGGGAGAATTGAAGACGGAACAGCAGGGGGGGGGGGGGGGGGAGTAGTAGTAGTAAGAGGGGACGGAGGAGTGGACAACTTAACGTGGAGGAGAGGAGTAGGAGGTGGTGGATGATGTAACAAGTAGAGAGAAGTAACGGAAGAGTTAGAGAGCAGGAGAATTGGAGAGGGGAAGCGTGGAGACAACGGAAAGGAAGAGAGAGAGAAGGAGGGGGTGGACAACGCAACAATGGGAGGGGGGGGCAAGTGCAAGAGGGGAGGGGGAGGACGACGTAACAACGGGGGGGGGGGAGTGCAGGAGGGGAGGGGGTGGACGACGTAGGGGGAAAGGAAGAGCATGAGAGTAGGAAGGGGGTGGAGTGGGATACGTATTCGGGGAGTTAAAGGGATGTTGTGAATCACCTTTCTGAGAGGAACCTGGGCACGGAAGCTGCGAGAAAAGAGCCGTGATAAGGCGAGATGGATAATCCATGAACAGAGGTAAAAATGCAATTAAAGGATAAAAAAGGATAACAGAAGGGAAGGGTAAAACTGAGGGAGTCAGGACAGAGAGGGGGGGGGGGGGGCATAGAGAGAGGGAAAGAGGACAGATGGAGGGAGGGAAGGAGGGAGGATGGGAGGGAGGGAGGGATAATATGAATGACCGCGGAATAACATATTCTTAGGAGCGTTTTATAAAGTGATTAAAACACTAAAAGAAAATGGTGGAAAACTTTCCCATCACATTGCAAAGTTAAATGAAGTAAAAATGATAATGGAAAGTTTGCAGGTAATGGTGATGACCTGGACATTAATGGGGCATTTAGGGCGTACTTTATAATGGGATGGAAGTATAAACGGATGGGGGGCAGCGGGAGAGAGGAAGAAGGGAGGGAACAAGAGAGGAGGGAAGGGAGGGTGGAGGGCAGGAGAAACAAGAGGGTATGATTTGGAAATGTGTTTTGTTCAAATGTGAGTACTTGTGCGTGCGTGTGTTTGAGTGTGAATGTGTGTGTGTGTGTGTGTGTGTGTGTGTGTGTGTGTGTGTGTGTGTGTGTGTGTGTGTGTGTGTGTGTGTGTGTGTGTGCGCGCACGCGCATAAGTTTGCGTCTTTACATCCATGCAACATGCACCGCAAGCACATACTGTTCCAGATGCACCCAAACATACAGTACCTTCGTGACGACCAACGCACGCACGCACACTACTATGCCCACGAACGTATCATGTAACTCACATCTCGCAGCATGCCAGCGAGACGCCCCTTGTCTGTATTTGCCCCCGGTAAACGCCCTAAAGCAATATTTACTGGGCACCAAATGTTGTTGCCGCTGTAATCCAGACACACGCCAGTCTCGGGAAAGCAAGAACGAGCGGAACGAAGAGGGTAAGGAGGGAGGGAGGGAGAGACAAGGACGAAAGAGTGCGCAAGGAGACACAGATGAAGAATGAGTGGGAGATGGAAGGGTACGAAAGGAAGAGAGAAAGGAGCCAGTGATAAAGCGTTAGACTGAAAGAAAGAAAGACAAAGAGAGAAATAAAGAGATAAAAGTGAAGCGAGAAGAAATAAAAAAAGAAAACAGAAACAGAGTGAAAGGAATAAGAAAAGAGAAAAGAAACAGAGTGAGAGGAACAAGAGAGAGCCCCAAGAGCTTACAGGGAGATGGGATAAGACAGTAGAGAGGGGTAGGGGAAGGCAGACACGGGGAGAGGGGGCGGGGCTTGGAAACTGCGGGAGCCCCAACAAACAATTTGGTTTAGGATTCAAGGGAAAGAAAACAGCTCGAGCGGCGCGTAATTTGGAGAAATGGGCGAAATAAATAGTACGGCCTTTATTTTTTAGCAGTCTTTCTTTCTTTAATTTATATAATACCTTCTCATAAAAAAGAAGAAGAAGAAAAAAAAAAAAACACGCTGTATCCCGTCTAACAAGGGTAAAAAAAAAACACCGACACACACACACACATATATCTATACATATATATGTGTATATATATATACATACACATCTATATATATATATATATATATGTATATATATGTACATATGTATATATATATTTCTTTTTCGACAGACAATTATTCCACTGCAGGACTTAAGTCTCTCTCAGTTCACTATTAAGAGGTTACTTGGCAGTCTCACCCTTGCCTGATTGGATTCCCTTCCAAATCAACCGCGGTTCGGCGTGCTAACACTTGTGTCACGGCGGTGACATCCCCTACGACACCTGCGTTTGACTTCTCAAGGCGACATGTCGTTTTCTTGCCGTGAGACCGGGCTCGAGCCATTAATCGGAGCGCAGACATTTTTCACAACTGCCGCGGTAGGGAATTGAACTCGGGATCACACGGGTCGGAGTATAGTGCTCTAACCATTGGACCATCGCGTCAGTCATATATATATAAATATATATGTATATATATATATATTCTCTGAACCCCAGTTCAGTCACACCACCATAAACCAACACCCGGACCACACAACCTCACACATCATGAACACAACCGCAAGAAAGGGCACGAACCTCTACACCAAACGAGGCCTTTCCCTTTACCATCCAGACCATACAACCTCCACAACCATATGCAACCACAAGGAGAGGTATGTAACTCACCGCCAGCTGGGAACCACGCTTTACGCTCCATCACACGTACCTGGAATATAAAATGTCTCGTTAATACAGATTAAATGATGCAACTTTAGTCATAAGCCTTGTGCGAATATTAAGTTTCTCCGATTAGGGTTGATCTGCTTGCTGTTTTAGTTTTATCTATTTTATTCCTTCATTATCATCTTATTCCTATTTCTCTATTTATGTTGCATTCCCTTTTCTTTTCTTTTTTCTGTCGGTATTTCTTTTTGTATGCCTGTTCGTGTGTCTGTGTACCTGCCCCCCCTCCTTTCTCTCTCTCTCTCTCTCTCTCTCTCTCTCTCTCTCTCTCTCTCTCTCTCTCTCTCTCTCTCTCTCTCTCTCACACACTCACACACACACACACACACACACACACACACACACACACACACACACACACACACACACACACACACACACACACACACACACACACACACACTCACACACAACACATACTCAAATTCACTCACTCAAGTACAAGCGATGTCCCAATCACCTTAATAGCGAGGGCGGTCGCTGATGACGTGCGATTGGAAGGGGTGGGCGGGGAGGGGAAAATGGGTTGATGGGAGCAGTGGGTAATGGGCGTGGGACGAGGGAAAGAGACGAAGACTTCAAATCGCATCGTTTAACAAATAAATCAGTTGAACCACTGACACGTATGTTCGTATGTATTTGTGACGGTCTTTGTACGAGTATTTCAGTAAAGAAAAATAAAAAAAAAGTAAACAAAAGTAAATATGCAAGAGAGATGAAAGTCAGATGTTACAAAAATAGCAACTCCAAAGGCATTATTATGTAATGCTCTCCAATATTGACTTGCGGTGTACCATTTTGCCTACAAACAGGAGTCGTATCAATACGTAATTGAGTCCCCCAAAATATATGAGGAGGGAGGGAGGGAAGAAGAGGGAGAGGGAGAGGCTGAAAGAGAGAGTGAGAGAGAGAGGGAAAAGGGAATGAGGGAGAGAGGAAGCGCGAGAAAGAAAGGGGAAAAGGGAGAGAGGAAATGAGTGAGTAGCGAGAGAGAGAGAGAGAGAGAGAGAGAGAGAGAGAGAGAGAGAGAGAGAGAGAGAGAGAGAGAGAGAGAGAGAGAGAGAGAGAGACTGAGAAGCGAAGGACGGAGGAAGAGCCACGGGATGAGACAGAGGGAGAGACAGGTGTGGCGCAGAGGGTGAGGGGGAAGCGCCCTCCCCCACGAGCGCCATTCCTGGAGGGAAGGTCGGCGCACTCGCTTTAACCTTGCATGTCGAGCGCTGGCAAGAACGGCCGACGCAATGTATTTTCCTTATTTATTTTTAATTTCAGTTTTTTTTTTTTTTTTTTTTTTTATAACCTTTTCAAGTTTTGCCTCTTGTTTTTTGGGGTGATGTTTTATTTCAGTTTTGTTTCCCTTCACTTATTTATTTATTCTCCATCACTTTTTCTCATTTGTTACCCAATATATATTTTTTTTCTGAATGCACACAAACCTACGTACAAAAATAGAAAATAAATTAGAAAAACGAACGCATTTATAAATTCACACACACACACACACACACACACACACACACACACACACACACACACACACACACACACACACACACACACACACACACACACACATGGACGCCAGCACCCATGCATCATAAAAGAGCTCATCAATACAACTTAGTACATCAAACATTTACTCTCTTTCGCTGGAGTTACTCAATAAAGTCTGCGCATTTCCCCGCCTGTCGTCAGAAACTCATCATTCTAACATTTTCTTCAAATACAATTTCGTAATCAGCGTTCACTTTTAATCGTTTCATTATATAGGGTGACCCCCCCCCCCCCCACCACACTTTTCTGTTCTATTTCTACTACTGCTTTCTGCTTCCAATTTTCCTTTTTCTTCCTGCTCTCAGTATTTCATCGGTATTTGTATTCATGTATCTGTTTATCGTTTTGATGTCCATGGATGTGACGATGAACTCTTATCACGCAACCATTTGATCTCCTCAACTGCTGCTCAGCTGTTAGATATTACAGCCTGCCATGCAATGTGTGTTTGCAAGTGAATACACATGCTAGAAATTGGTAATAACACGTCAGCCAGCGTATATACCTGTCTGTGAAGGAGAAGCCATCGCGAGCGTGTTTATGTTCGCCCATTCGCATACCCGTCTGCAGCTGGATTCACCTGTCTGCACGCGCATGCACTTCCCGCCAGACAAAACGTCAACAAACACCATTCCTTTGTCCTAACATTTCCCCCCTTCATCCACTCTTTTATGTTAGTCTCTCTCTCATAAAAGGTTAAAATAAAAATACACATACACGAACCGATGGGCAAAAATTACCCCGGAAAAAAATTGAATCACAGACACGATACAACGAGCGCCATAATCTACTCAGTCCCTAGCCCGCACGTCGCGCATTTGATCACCGAAGTATCGACTCTCCCCCCCCCCCCTCTCTCTCTCCCTTTCTCTCTCTCTCTCTCTCTCTCTCTCTCTCTCTCTCTCTCTCTCTCTCTCTCTCTCTCTCTCTCTCTCTCTCTCTTTCCCTCTCCCTCTCCCTCTCCCTCTTCCTCTCCCCCACTCTCCCTCTCCCTCTCCCTCTCCCTCTTCCTCTCCCCCACTCTCCCTCCCTCCCTCTCTCTCTCTCTCTCTCTCTCTCTCTCTCTCTCTCTCTCTCTCTCTCTCTCTCTCTCTCTCTCTCTATCTATCTATCTATCTATCTAGCTATCTATCGCTCTCGCTCTCTCTGTCTGTATGTATGTCAGTTCGTCCATCCGTCCATCCGTATGTCTGTCCTGTCTGCCTCTCTTTGTTTATCTGTCTGTGTGTATATATGTGTGTCTGTCTGTCTAATTTCTCTGCCTCCCCTTCCCCCCCTTCTTCCTTCCGGCTTCCTCTCTTCGCTCTCTCTCACTCTTTCCCTTTTCTCTCATTCTCTCCCTTTCTTTCATTATCTTCCTTTCACTCATTCTCTCCCTTTCTCTTTCTCTGTCTCTCTTTTTTTCTCTCTCCCTTTCTCGCTCCCTCTCCCTCTCTCTTTCTCTCTACCTTCCTCTTACCTTTTCCCTCCCTCTTCTTTTCTCTCTCCCTATCCCTTTCTCTCCCCCTCCCTCTTCCTTTCTCCCTCCCTCTTCCTTTCTCCCTCCCTCTTCCTTTCTCCCTCCCTCTTCCTTTCTCCCTCCCTCTTCCTTTCTCCCTCCCTCTTCCTTTCTCTCTCCCTCCCTCCGTTCGCGTGTCTCCCCCGTGTCCAAGAGGCGGGCCCCGGAGCAATGGAAACCCCGGGATTTATAGCATGCGGTCCCTCCCAAGGTGTAAAATAAATCCGGATTTACTTTAAACAATCCGGGGATTACAGCGACAAGCCCAGCTTCTTCGCGGGACACTTGAGACGCTGCAACTGAGCAAATCCAATCGGAGAGGAAAAAGAGAGCCAAAGAAACACATAGAAAATCGTCCTCCGGTTCTTGAATGGCCCAATCGGAAGAGTAGATACAAGCCCAATATTTCAGCCGTAAAAACCCGGATCTAATCAAGATCGCGAGGGTTAGAGCACGCGGGAGAGGGGGGGAGATAGGAAGGGGAGGGAGAGAGGGGGGGGGGGGGAGATGCGGGCCGAAGCGTCAGCGCACCTGGATCGCCGAGCCCCGGGCCCGACGCGCGGGATTTCATTCATTATCCACTAAATTCTATCGATTGAGCATATTGGGTATCTATATCATGCATGCATTCATATTTACATACATATTTATAAACACAGACACACACACAACCACAAACACATACAAACACGCCCACACACAAACACGCCCACACATACACACACACACACACACACACACACACACACACACACACACACACACACACACACACACACATACACACATACACACATACACACACACACACACACACACACACACACACATATCCCCCTCCCCCGCCCCCCACAAGCACAAAGAGCACACATCCACCAAAGGGTCATTTACTCACTCAAAAATGGCCTTTGCCCCCGAGCCGGAGTGTCGCCCTTTTCGCTGCTTTTGTAAATAGCCTTGTGTGTTCTCCAGCAAAGGCAGGTTGAATGAAAACACTAAAATGAATAACTGTATTGCCAAGATAGCTGTGACTTTTGCAGAGATATGATAATTAGCATGAATAACATGAATGATAACG
>NC_061819.1:20967267-20972267 GCF_019202785.1 Penaeus chinensis | reverse complement strand
TCTTCACATCTTCTAGCTGTTCTTTTCTTGCCGTAAAGTGCCTCCTCTTCCTCTACTGCGGCTACATCACTTGTAATCACTGTATCTGTGCCACTGTAACTCTGCGGTTTTATTACACTGATGTTGCACTGTTTTCCGACTTGGCTGGGTTCGCTGGAGTTGTAGAAGCAGCGGTAGTAATAGTAAGAGGAGATGATGGTGCTGGTAAGAGGGAGAAATAGAGGTGGTGGTGGTAAGAGGAGGAAAGAGAAGATGGTGATGGTGGTGGTAAGAGAAGAAGGAGAGAGAAGATTATGAATAGGGATGGTGATGATAATGGTGACGATAAGGAGGAGCAGGAGGAGGAAAATCGAGCAAAAGATAAGGAGGAGGGTAGGGGGAAGGGAGGCCCACCTCACCCACCACCACCACCACCTCCTCCTCCTCCTCCTCCTCCTCCCCCTCCTCCTCCCCCTCCCCCTCCCCCTCCCCCTCCCCCTCCCCCTCCCCCTCCCCCTCCCCCTCCCCCTCCCCCTCCTCCTCCTCCTCCTCCTCCTCCTCCTCCTCCTCTTCCACTAGGTCATGCCTGATTCGCATGACTGAGATTCAGGAATCCAATCCGAGACCACGTTGGGGTCTTGTGTGTGTTCATGTGTGCGTTTTTCTTCATTATATTCCCATTCTTTTCTCTCTTTTCATCTCTCTCTCTCTCTCTCTCTCTCTCTCTCTCTCTCTCTCTCTCTCTCTCTCTCTCTCTCTCTCTATCTATCTATCTATCTATCTATCTATCTATCTCTCTCTCTCTATCTCTCTCTCGCTCTCTCTCTCTCTCACTTTTTCTCTCCTTCACTAACCCTCCCCTCTACTCTTCCCTCGTTTCGCCACAGCTGGCACACATTTCCCTATTTTTCTCCGTTAATTCGCCGGCAAAATAGCTCGCCGCTTCGGGATTTGTGCGTCACTCGTCATTCACAATCTAATTCAATGTCGGCTTTGACAGACGACCCAATCATTTTCCTGTTTTTTCCTCAATACGGTGCCCCCCACCCCCTCAGCTGGCGCTCGCTCACGGATCAGAAGACGCGCCCAGACTCCATCGCTCACAGCTGGTGTATTTTACCTGTCCGGGGCTGCCGCACCTCCTTCGCCTCCAGCAGCTGGCTGATTCACACCATCTGAGACAAGGCGCATCTCCGCGTGCCGGCTTCGGTAACTAAACCTCGCCCTTTACAGCTGGTGTTCCCATACATTTTAAAAAAGGATTTTCCGAACGCGCCCCCGCCTGGTTGATCTTCATTTCGAACAGGTGGGAAAGCTTTTTTTCCGCACGTGTAAACGCCCTCTCTCCAATTTCTGCCTACTGACACCACCATCAGTCTTTCATTTTTTTTTTTTTCTACTCCTGCTCTCTCTCTCTCCAACTTTCTTACACAACTCTCTTTCTTTCTTTCACACTCATATCACTCACACAAACTCTTCTCATTCTACTCTTCCTCTTTTCTTCTATCCTCCCTAACTCCCTCTCCCCTCTCCCTCCCTCCCTCCTTTCTTCCCTGCTCCTCCTCACTCAGTCCTTTCTTGTTCTTCCTTCCTGGCTCATCTCTCTCCTTCCTTCCCTCCCTCTTTCCCTCCCTCCCTCCCTCCCTCCCTCCCTCCCTCCCTCCCTCCCTCCCTCCCTCCCTCCCTCCCTCCCTCCCTCCCTGGCCTTCCTTTCCTTCCTTGGTTAGCGCGAAGCAGGCCAGAGCTCTGTCTTTCAGTGCCTCCTCAAGCACTCTCTCCTGCTCCGTCTCCTTCCCTTTCAATCTGTCTCCCTTTCCTTGAATTCTTTCTCCATTCTTTCTTCCTCCCTTCTTTCCTTCCTATCTCTCTCCGTCTTTTCCTATCCTCTTTTCCCTCTCCTTCCCTTTCCTTGAATTCTTTCTCCATTCTTCCCTCCTCCCTTCATTCCTTCCTATCTCTCTCCGTCTTTTCCTATCCTCTCTTCCCTCTCCTTCCCTTTCAATCCGTCTCCCTTTCCTTGAATTCTTTCTCCATTCTTTTCTCCTCCCTTCTTTCCTTCCTATCTCTCTCCGTCTTTTCCTATCCTCTTTTCCCTCTCCTTCCCTTTCCTTGAATTCTTTCTCCATTCTTCCCTCCTCCCTTCTTTCCTTCCTATCTCTCTCCGTCTTTTCCTATCCTCTCTTCCCTCTCCTTCCCTTTCAATCCGTCTCCCTTTCCTTGAATTCTTTCTCCATTCTTTCCTCCTCCCTTCTTTCCTTCCTATCTCTCTCCTTCTTTTCCTATCCTCTTTTCCCTCTCCTTCCCTTTCAATCTATCCTTCCCTTTCCTTGAATTCTTTCTCCATTCTTCCCTCCTCCCTTCTTTCCTTCCTATCTCTCTCCGTCTTTTCCTATCCTCTTTTCCCTCTCCTTCCCTTTCAATCCGTCTCCCTTTCCTTGAATTTTTTCTCCATTCTTTCCTCCTCCCTTCTTTCCTTCCTATCTCTCTCCGTCTTTTCCTATCCTCTTTTCCCTCTCCTTCCCTTTCCTTGAATTCTTTCTTCATTCTTCCCTCCTCCCTTCTTTCCTTCCTATCTCTCTCCGTCTTTTCCTATCCTCTCTTCCCTCTCCTTCCCTTTCAATCCGTCTCCCTTTCCTTGAATTCTTTCTCCATTCTTTCCTCCTCCCTTCTTTTCTTCCTATCTCTCTCCGTCTTTTCCTATCCTCTTTTCCCTATCCTTCCCTTTCCTTGAATTCTTTCTCCATTCTTCCCTCCTCCCTTCATT
The DNA here is from genome assembly GCF_019202785.1 of Penaeus chinensis. NCBI lineage: Eukaryota > Metazoa > Arthropoda > Malacostraca > Decapoda > Penaeidae > Penaeus > Penaeus chinensis. Next base: position 20,969,524 of record NC_061819.1, on the reverse strand, counting down.
CCTTCCTATCTCTCTCCGTCTTTTCCTATCCTCTCTTCCCTCTCCTTCCCTTTCAATCCGTCTCCCTTTCCTTGAATTCTTTCTCCATTCTTTCCTCCTCCCTTCTTTCCTTCCTATCTCTCTCCTTCTTTTCCTATCCTCTTTTCCCTCTCCTTCCCTTTCCTTGAATTCTTTCTCCATTCTTCCCTCCTCCCTTCTTTCCTTCCTATCTCTCTCCGTCTTTTCCTATCCTCTCTTCCCTCTCCTTCCCCCACTCCCTTTCATCATCCTCTTCCCCTATCCCTTCCCCCTCCCAAGCCCCCCCCCCGGAAAGAAAAAAAAAACAGATCTCCGCGCCTTGCCTGATGGTTTTATCTGTGAAGGCAAGACATGTGGCCGATAAGATTCGCTCAAGAAAACTGTTTGTTAAGTCATACTCTCGACTGCCAGTCTTTCTCTCTCTCTCTCTCTCTTACTCTCTCTCTCTCTCTCTCTCTCTCTCTCTCTCTCTCTCTCTCTCTCTCTCTCTCTCTCTCTCTCTCTCTCTCTCTCTCTCTCTCTCTCTTTCTCTACCCGTCTAACTGTCTGTCTCTTTTACTCTTCAACAGTCCGTCTGCCTGTCTCTATCTGTCCGTCCGTCTCTCTCTCTCTCTCTCTCTCTCTCTCTCTCTCTCTCTCTCTCTCTCTCTCTTTCTCTCTCTCTCTCTCTCTCTCTCTCTCTCTCTCTCTCTCTCTCTCTCTCTCTCTCTCCCCTCTCTCTCTCTCTCTTTCTTTCTATCTCTCTACCCGTCTAACTGTCTGTCTCTTTTACTCTTCACCAGTCCGTTTGCCTGTCTGGCTCTCTCTCTCGCTTTCTACCTATCTTTGTCTCCTTTTTTTCCTCCTGCCTTTCTTCCTTCCTTCCTTCTTCCTTCTTCCTCCTCCCCTCTCTCTCCCTCTCTCCCTGACTCTCATCTCGTGACGTATGGTTGCCCTCATGTTGATACATGGGACTGGGCCTCGATTCATGGCACTCTTGGGGAATGCGTGGCACTCTGGGAGGTTAAAATGTCAAAGTGTTTTTTTTACAAGGTTTCATTTTCCCCCACATGTGTTTATGTGTATTTATCTTCGTCTTCTCTACCTTTTCCCTCATTTTTTTTCTTTCTTCTCATTTTCTTCTTCTTCTCCTTCTTATTATTCATTTTATTCTTCTCCTCCTTCTTTTTCATTTTCTTTTTCTCCACCTCCTTCTTTTCATTTTCTTCTTCTCCTCCTCCTTTTTCTTCTTCTTCATTTTCTTCCCCCTACTCTTCTTCACTTTTCTCCCCTTCCTCTTCCTCTCCTTTCTCCCCCTACTCTTAATCTACATCTCCTTCCTCCTCCTCCTCTTCCTCCTCTTACTCCTACCTGCTCCTCCTCTTCATCTACATCTTCTTCTCCCTCTCTTCTTCTTTCCCTCCCTCCCCGTCTATCTCCCATCCTCTCCCCTCCCTTTTCAATAAGTCACCAAACGAACTGAGTGACCATGAATCCTTGACAACTGCCCATCCGATGCATTTTTCACGCCAGTCCATTATCTCGTCTCTTCTATCATTCACATCGCCCTAAATCGAAATTACGTGACCGATTGATGTACTCTTTATCTAAGTATCATTTATATTATTTTTTTTTCTTTCTTTCTTCTTGCTTATCACTTTTAATCAGGCAGTTAATTTGTCAGCATATTCGCCTATTTGTGTAGCAATTCATTCATCTGCATAACCGCCAATTCATGCCGTTACTTACTCACTTCATATATCAAGCCATTTTTTTCTCACTTTTCTCTCTCTTAAAACAGTACTGCATAAAAAATTAACGAAAATAAACACCATTAACTGGCTTCCTTGAACCCTCTTCTTCAAGAAGCTTCTCTCAGGCGGCCTTAGCATCCCCCCTCACCCCTTCCCCACCACTCCCCATCACAGTCTCTTCCTCCTCTTCCTCCTCCACCACCTCACCCCCTTTTCCCCTCCCTTGTACACCCCCTCATCCACTTTCACTCTTTCCCCTCCGTCCACCTCACCGCTTTACCCCCCTTCCATCTCCCCCACTCCCCCTACATATAAACCCCCACCCCTCTTCACACAGGACGAAAGCCTATCGTACTTTCCGTGCCAAGCCTCTCAATATTTTATTTTATCATCATTCTCCTCCTTTTGCAACACCCCCCCCCCCCACAACTTCCTGCCATGAAATCGCATGTTATCGGCACCATATGTTGCAAGATCCTTCGACACGTCTTGCATGGCTTCCGGCA
>NC_061819.1:20953374-20958374 GCF_019202785.1 Penaeus chinensis | reverse complement strand
CTCGCTTCCCCTCTCTCTCGCATACCCTCTTCCTCGCACCCCCTCCCTCTCTCGCACCCCTTTCTCTTCCGCACCCCACTCTCTTTCGCACCTCTCTCTCTCTTTCTCGGTTCCTCCCTCTCTCTCTCGGTCCATCCTCTCTCTCTCTCTCGTTTCCTCCCTCTCTCTCTCGGTCCACCCTCTCTCTCGCCCCCCTCTTCCTCTCTCTCTCTTCTCTCTTTCTCTTTCTCTCTCTTTCTCTCTCTCTCTCTCTCTCTCTCTCTCTCTCTCTCTCTCTCTCTCTCTCTCTCTCTCTCTCTCTCTCTCTCTCTTTCTCTCTCTCTCTCTCTCTCTCTCTCTCTCTCTCTCTCTCTCTCTCTCTCTCTCTCTCTTTCTCTCTCTCTCTCTCTCTCTCTCTCTCTCTCTCTCTCTCTCTCTCTCTCTCTCTCTCTTTCTTTCTTTATCTACCTGAACACAACACGGAAACGATATATTTATCCCCGCCCTTGCATCCACGGCCCGGCGCACACACACAGTCTAAATATTATTCCAACACCTCCAGAGTGCCAGGGCGGTCGTGACCTGAGTCCAATTTCCACCCTGACCTCTCGCCTGACACGCTGGGGTCACAGTGCTAAATAACTCACTCTCTTTCTCGACTCCTTCTACCCCCCGCACACCATCGACCCCCCCCTCGAGCACTTACACTGCCTCTCTGCCTTATTTGCATGTATTTATGGATGCACGTTCTGCTTGTACTCTGCGAAAGCATGGCCAGATGCGATTACTCCCCTCTCTCTTTCTCTCGTTTTACCCTTTTTTCTGTGTCGGTCTGTTCCTATTTTCAATCTCTGTCTGTCTGGTTGTCCTGTCCGTCTATCCGTCTGTCAATTTACCATGAGTTAAGGAAACACACCGATCAAGAGGCAATGATGCAAAAAAAAAAAAAAAAAGAGCAAGCAGAGGAAAAGTTCATCAAAACGATGTAAAATACAGCATAGGGTCCTCCCCCGCACATCTTTGTAATATATCTCAATGCGGGTTTTGACAACTTGCTATTTTCTGCCATTTTTTTTATTTTTTACCTCACCCCCCCCCCCCTAGTCTTGGCTGTGACATAACCCCACATAAGCAAGATCATGCGAAAAAATGTACTGGGTGTCAAAATAAGGTCACTATTTTCCTTTATTAATGCGGGATGTCTTTTTCGTCGTTTTACAAATAATACTGTTTTTATGTTCACCACTTCCTTTTATTAGACGAAAATAAATAGATATAAGATAATGACTGAAAACATAAACCACTTAAATACCACTTAAAGCTGAATAGGGAACAAGAAATGAAAAAAGAAACAACAATTGCACCCTCTCATGACTGAAGACGGCCCGTGAGCATTCCTCTTACCGAAATCATATTTTACAGTATTTCAGTGCATTGGGAAGACCATTAGGGTAGGAGAAGGTGGTAAAATAGTTGTCGCTACTTTGTTTGCTTTCTGGTTTTCTGTAATTACAAGATATTTTTTTTTTATAAATATGATAAAATCCAGAAAATGTATATCTACTATGTGTATATATACGAAAAATATTTTTTACTTTTTTACCCATCCATACCCTAGAGCATCAAAACCTCAGTCACCCCCCCCCCCCCCCTTTACGCTAAAATGCCATGGCGTCAAAACCTCCTTAAAGGGATTTGGTACACTATAAAAAAAAAAAAAAAAACATGGGGGGGGGGGGGTCAGAATACCAGTTTTTCAGCGTGTTCTGATCTGGGAATTACGAGTGACTCCCGGGGGTAAGGTGTATAAGTTCATTATCCTTTTTTTGTTTGTATTTTGGCTTTATCGTTTCTTCGTTTGTCTTCGTCTCATATCCCCTCAGTTTTCCGGGGGGGGGGGGGGTATTTCCTTTCTTAGTTTTATTGACTATTATTCGCCTTATCCAATTTCCTGTTTCCCATTCTATCCCTTACTCATTTAAGCCTTCTCTTTTCTCTCCAGTCTCCTTAGCATTCTGCCTTTCTCCTCTTTCCTCCAGTTCCTCTCGTTTCCCTCTTCTACTTGCCTCCTTTCCGCTCCCTTTCCCTTTTTCTCCTGTTCCTAACGCCATATTTCCCCCCTTCCTTCCCCATCCGTTCCTCACCCATCCCCTCTAGTCTCTTTCCCTCCCTTCCTTCCAATCCCTTTCACATCCTCTCTTCTCTTCTCCTCCCCTTCTTCCTCCTCCTCTTCCTCCTCCCTCCCCCGTCGGGCTCGGGTTACGGGGCGCGCCTCTGCCAGGCTTACATTTAGCACTGCTGTGACCTGACCCTCGATCCCTTTTTGTACGGATAAACAATTTCCACAGATATTCGTTTTCGTGTGCGTGGTTCTGTTGGCTCAATGTCTCGTAGCTAATAAGATCATGTGTATGTATTTCTCGATATGTAGTTTTCATGTACGTGCGTTGAGTGCACGGGTATTTTTTTTTTTTTTTTTTATATAATACATATACATTTGTTAGTTACATAGACAATGCTCATGGATATGTTTATGTGTAGGTTTGAATTAATTGCCGCAAATTGCAGTTAAATAATAATGCACTGTGCTAGCATTGGTTGGTTGCATTATTTGTCTGTTGACTGTCAGTATACAAATAATGCAGTGAGTTGTACATTTGCGCGCATGTGTGTTTCCTTGATGTATATTTTCAAGTCAACAATAGCGTTTATGTATCTGTTGGTTGAATAAGCATTTTTATGTGTTTGTGAGTACTTATTTAGAATACCTGCGACCTAAAAAAATTCCGTTTATAGGCGTTTATGTGGCTGTTTATATATATATATATATATATATATATATATATATATATATATATATATATATATATATATATATATATATATATATATATGCAAGTACGTGTACTTCTATACGATAAATATACAAGCAAAGATAATATTTTTAACAAAAAAAAAAAAAAAAAAAATCGCTTGAATTCCCAAAGCATAATATGATTTCCGGCAACCCCTCCCATCCACCCCACACACACTAGAAAAAAAGTTTTATCAAAAGTTAATTGAGCAGAGAACTGACACGGACACATAAACAGGGGTGGAATCAAACCAGCCGACACGTCAACACACGAAAGAATTCATTCCTCATCACCCCTTGAAAAACTATTATGTCACGTAAAAAAACATACTGAACACTTTTTTTTATCTATTAATTTCTTTCCTTTAGATTTTTTTTTTTTGTTAATTATGGAATTGTAATATAAACACTAAGATATTGTTAATAACAACAAAATATAATATTCCAGATTCGTGTTGAATTCCGTGCTTTTCATATTTCGTTTCGCACTGCCTTTAGCGGACGGATTTACAAAATGCAATATAAACATGAAAGCAATAATATGATAATCACGGCCTCTTCCTCTCCCCTGCCCTCTGTCCCTCCCCCGAACCCCAACCTTTTTACACCCCACTCAGCCTCTTCCTATGTCTCCCGTCAAAGTCAACAGCCTTACCCCCTGAACCTCTCCCCCTCCAACTCCCCTCCCTTTACCCCCTAACCCTCCAACACCCCATCCCTCTCCCTAGACCACTCCTTCACCCCTATCCCTCCCCTATCGCCACGACCATCTTCCCCCCACCCCCTCCCTTTCTCCCGCTCCCCCTCTCTCATCAGGAACCGCCCACTTGTTGCAACCTTTCATCACGTCGCGTCACAATCGCCAAATAATGCTTGAAAATTAATTTACACAGCCTGCCCTGCGAGCTTGCGTGTGCGCGCGGGCTACTACTACTACTACTACTAGTACTATTACTACAAGTACTACTACTACTACTACTACTACTACTACTACTACTACTACTACTACTACTACTACTACTACTACTACTACTACTACTACTACTACTACTACTACTACTACTACTACTACTACTACTACTACTACTACTACTACTACTACTACTACTACTACTACTACTACTACTACTACTACTACTACTACTACTACTACTACTACTACTACTACTACTACTACTACTACTACTACTACTACTACTACTACTACTACTACTACTACTACTACTACTACTACTACTACTACTACTACTACTACTACTACTACTACTACTACTACTACTACTACTACTACTACTACTACTACTACTACTACTACTACTACTACTACTACTACTACTACTACTACTACTACTACTACTACTACTACTACTACTACTACTACTACTACTACTACTACTACTACTACTACTACTACTACTACTACTACTACTACTACTACTACTACTACTACTACTACTACTACTACTACTACTACTACTACTACTACTACTACTACTACTACTACTACTACTACTACTACTACTACTACTACTACTACTACTACTACTACTACTACTACTACTACTACTACTACTACTACTACTACTACTACTACTACTACTACTACTACTACTACTACTACTACTACTACTACTACTACTACTACTACTACTACTACTACTACTACTACTACTACTACTACTACTACTACTACTACTACTACTACTACTACTACTACTACTACTACTACTACTACTACTACTACTACTACTACTACTACTACTACTACTACTACTACTACTACTACTACTACTACTACTACTACTACTACTACTACTACTACTACTACTACTACTACTACTACTACTACTACTACTACTACTACTACTACTACTACTACTACTACTACTACTACTACTACTACTACTACTACTACTACTACTACTACTACTACTACTACTACTACTACTACTACTACTACTACTACTACTACTACTACTACTACTACTACTACTACTACTACTACTACTACTACTACTACTACTACTACTACTACTACTACTACTACTACTACTACTACTACTACTACTACTACTACTACTACTACTACTACTACTACTACTACTACTACTACTACTACTACTACTACTACTACTACTACTACTACTACTACTACTACTACTACTAC
>NC_061819.1:20940874-20943374 GCF_019202785.1 Penaeus chinensis | reverse complement strand
AAAGACGGTGGAAGAAAAGAGAGGTACCAGCATAAACAACTCCCTGAAAAAGATAAACAGTTAGAGGGGGTGTGAAGAAGCGTGGGGGGGTGGGGGAGGCAGCGATAGGGGGAAGGAGGGATATATACACACACACACACACACACACACACACACACACACACACACACACACACACACACACAAATAGCGTCATAAATCACATACACACACCGAGAGAGAAAGAGAGAGAGATGTATGTGTGTATGAATGTGTATCAATATATATGTATGTATTTATAGGTACACGCGCGCGCGCACGCACACACACACACGCACACACACACACGCGCACACACACACACACACACACACACACACACACACACACACACACACTCACACACACACACACACACACACACACACACACACACACACACACACACACACATATATATATATATATATATATATATATTTTTTTTTTTTTTTTTTTTTTACAGACCCACAAACAGTGGGAGAGAGAGAGACTTTCTATTTAATTGGACAAACTACCAAGTAACATTATAATGATTATAATGAACTACAACCAATACCATGACCAATCATTATCGTTATTTATCAACACTAACAGCAACGTCCTGCCTGTCAAACAAATCAAATTAACATCATTATCGTTTCCATCGTGAAATAAAAAAAGCCGTTTTGATTTATAATAAAACACGTTACTCTAATTCGAGTCAGCGTTTTAATTGCCATCATTACTATGTGATCAAACTTCATAATTATATCATCATTATTACGACCCGGGAACAGCAAACAAACCAGGTTGCATCTCATACGCATTACTGCATATACAAACATGCAAACACGCACAAAGAAAAAATGCGCATTAACATATATAATGTCCATTTGTTTGTTTATGTGTGTGTGCGTGTCCACAATGAAAAAGAATCCTGCAAGATTCCGCACCAAACATCATGAGTGATAATTTGTATTATTATAGTTACGTTTCCTATTATCTGTGTACACACATTATTGCTTTTATACACTTGTTCGCAAGCACGTGCTCTCTCACCTCCTCCGTCTCCATAACGTCTGATCACAACGAATTCTCTTAATAGGACCGCTATCGATGAGAGCTTCATGTGAAATACCTTCTTGTCGCCCCCCCCCCCCTTCTTCCGGGCACTGCGGGGAGGTCAAGTCAGGTCAGGCCATATGTGGAATGACCCTGGAATGGTCTTTTCTCTGGATTTGTGACGTTATGCTTGTTTCAACATTTTCTTGCCTCCTCTTCCTCTCTTTTTAAAAACCTGATTTCATATTCCCTTTCTCTCATTTTTATTTTCAAACAGGTTTTCTCTCTCTCTCAAAACGAAACAATACAAAAGGCACAAATTCTACAAACTATATAATAAATTCGCCTCCTGAGAGACGAAATACAACTGTGAAACAAACACAGGAAACACAATGAAACAAAGAAAATGTCTATGCAAAAGCAAGGAAACGAGATACAGTATTTCCTTCCGACCCGACAAGCCTCACCGTTTGATTGGCAGACTGATAGAGTTCTCCACCTCAGTTTCAAATTCAGTGATATGGAAGAATTTGGATGAATTAGACGCAACAAAGGAGAGAGAATAAAATGTCTGTAACACATTATATGCGAATCATTTTGTAATCTTTCTATAATTTCAAATTCTTTGTCTTCCTTGTCCCTTTTTTTCTGAAAAAGACAACATCTAAGCCCTCTGGTATCCGAGAATAACAAGAATACCAGAACTCTAAACTTGCTGCCTTAATATTTTAGAAGGAAAGACGAAATGTGTAATAATATTTTTTTCTTTTCCCTGTCTTCATTCCCTCTTTTCCTCCCCACTTCTTCCTCTCTTTCTCGGGCCTCCCAAGTGACGGGAATATCAAAATAATCATCTCCACTCCATCCCTGGGATCTTGACATAAGCTGGAAACGTTTGCATAATAAGTCTCTTCGCGCTGGGGACTCAAACTGTGGAAAATAAAACTCCGTCTTTTCCTGCTGGTATATATATATATATATATATATATATATATATATATATATATATATATATAAAAACAAAAGTCTCTTTCTCTATTTTATTTTGGAAATGAAATTCGCAACAAAATTGAGAATGACTTCAGATATAAACGTATTTCTCAGGTGCTGTTCATGCACAAGCGCTCATACATAAAATGTCCCCACACATGTATTGCTCGTTCTTTCTCCCTCCCTCCCTCCCTCCCTCCCTCCTATCTCTCCCTGGGTCTCGCCTGCTCTCTCTCTCTCTCTTTTTCTCTCTCTCTCTCTCTCTCTCTCTCTCTCTCTCTCTCTCTCTCTCTCTCTCTCTCTCTCTCTCTCTCTCTCTCTCTCTCTCTCTAGTTCATTTTCAGGCATCACATCACAAACGTACACACACCGCCTACCTACCTACATACAGGAATTTTCGCTCTCTCCATCTCCCTCTCCCTCTCCTTCTCCTTCTCCATCTCTCCTT
>NC_061819.1:20930874-20935874 GCF_019202785.1 Penaeus chinensis | reverse complement strand
CTTGTGCTTTATTTTCTCTCGGTGTAGATGTATCTCTACTTTTCATTTTTGTCTCGTTTCTCTCCTTAGATTATGTCTCTCTTCCTTTTACTGTCGATTCCCTCCCCATTTTTAAAGTTTACTTTCTTTCACACCCTTCCTGTACCTCTTCTTTTTCCTCCCTTCGTATTCTACACCTGCCCTACTTTTATTTTCTTAAGCTCTTCCTCCTCTTTTCCTTTCCTTGTTCCTCTCCCGCTTCGTCTACTTTTTTCTTCCTCCTTCGTGTACCTCTTCGTCTCCTTCCCTTTCTTAATTCTCTCCTCCCCCTTCTTCTCCTCAATGTCTATCTTTACCGTCCACATTCATCTTGCAAGACGACCTCCTCCCATGGCATCAGTCGTATCGACCTTCTGTTATTTTCGCCACTTCCTCTCTTTCTCTGGCCTCTTCCCCACTTCCACTCCCGCTCTATTTTCTATTTTCAGTTCCCTCCTCATTTGTTGTCTTCCGGTTTTCCTATCTTCCGCCATTCTTTTTTTCCCTTCCTCTCTCTTTGCTTTGTTACAGACACTCAATCCGGAGAGGAGAGAAATTACAGTAGTTTGGCTAACGGCTTGTAGATGGTCTGGGTACGTCAGTAAGCCGGGAGTTGTGTCAATAAGGAAGGGGGATCTGGAACTCAGAATACAGGCCAGTCGACCAGACTTAGCATCAGTGACCAAGATATTGGTTCTCTTAAAATTAACACATACACACACACACACAAACACTCATACAACCATGTTCCACCCTTCACCCATTCTCCTTTACCCCATCATTCCTCATCATGCTTTTCCTACCACCTCTTCAATCCCTCCTCCCTCCTCCCTCCTCCCCCTCCCCCCACCTTGACAGGAAAAAATGAAAATGATGTCACCAAACGGCCATTTCACTCGCTACATGACACAAAGAAAAGGGAAAACGAGAACCCGATATGGCACTATATTCCCCCTACCCACAACCCCATAAAAACACACAAATCAACAAAAAAAAAAAAACGATAACGAAGAAAGAAAACAAAAAGGCCATGTGGTCGGCGTGATTAAACTTAATGGAAAGTGAAACTGTTGATGTACACGACAACATATATAAATATATATATACATATACATATATTGCGACGCATGGGATGAAATACGGCTTCTGTCAGACCTTTACATTACGTTCCCTGTGATGGGGAGCGATACTTCCAGTTGTTTTATAGGATTTAATAAAGTGTTGAATGCTACCGCCAGGGGAGAGCGGGAAGGGGGCATGGAGGAAGGTTAAAAGTAAGAAAGAGGAGAGAGACAGAAGGAAAGAGAAGGAAGGTAAGGGGAAGGGGAAGAGGAGAGAGAGAGAGAGAGAGAGAGAGAGAGAGAGAGAGAGAGAGAGAGAGAGAGAGAGAGAGAGAGAGAGAGAGAGAGAGAGAGAGAGAGAGAGAGAGAGGGGGGGGGGGTCAGAGGAAGACAGAGGAAACTAGAAAAAACAAGAGAGCGGGAGAGAGGTAGAAATAGAGGGACACACACACGCACACACACACACACACACACACACACACACACTCACACACACACGCACACGACCCCGTTTATTTACCGTCCCCAGTTTCAAAGCAGAGTTGCGACGAGGTCACTGCAGTACAGCAATGTTTGCTTATCCGACCAACACACATAACCGAACGGGACCAACAATATATACACATTTCGATAGCAACTTCCTGGCCGGTATGACTGACGGCCGCCCATGAGTTCATTTTTATTTATATAAACGCCGGGCTTGTGATCTTTTTTAAATCTGTTGGTGATAATTACGTGGGTATAAATATAGACCAGGAAAACGCTCTTAATTGCCTGCAGAGAGTTATGCAGATTGACATGCAAACAGCAAAAGTTGCACATGAAAGATGTTTTATTGTTCAACAGGCATCATGACCAGATTCGAAGAAATATCTGCAGTTACCTACACATGCACGCACGCACGCTGGCACACACACAAACTAGCACACACACACACACACACACACACACACACACACACACACACACACACACACACATACACACACACACACACACTACCCCCGACCCCCCACACTGAACACAAGCACGAAACGAACGAACGCAGCGACACGAACGAGAAATTGAGAAGCACAAATGCACGTTGATCTCCGCGATAATACCGATAATAGGGACAATTAATAACATATATTGCCTAATTTGTTTCTGATACAGTTCCATTACGATGCTCAGATCTGATAGATAATTAGCAAATAAATATATAGTGTAATAACGGTAACATTAATAATAACAAAAACTACTGAAACAACTAAAAACGCAACCAGAACAATAACAATAACAGCAATAATAACAATTATTATAATGATACTTACTTAAACTTAATAACAATAACAAGAATAACAATGACAACAATATTAACAATAAGACTAATGATGATGATGATGATGATGATGATGATGATGATGATGATGATGATGATGATGATGATGATGATGATGGTGGTGGTGGTTGTGATGGTGGTGGTGGTTGTGATGGTGGTGGTGGTTGTGATGGTGGTGGTGGTTGTGATGGTGGTGGTGGTGATGGTTGTGATGGTGGTGGTTGTGATGGTGGTGGTGGTTGTGATGGTGGTGGTGGTTGTGATGGTGATGGTGGTGATGGTTGTGATGGTGGTGGTTGTGATGGTGGTGGTGGTTGTGATGGTGGTGGTGGTGATAGTTGTGATGGTGGTGGTTGTGATGGTGGTGGTGGTTGTGATGGTGGTGGTGGTGGTGATGGTGGTGGTGGTGATGGTGATGGTGGTGGTGGTGATGGTGGTGGTGGTGGTGGTGGTGGTGATGGTGATGATGGTGATGGTGGTGGTGGTGGTAGTGGTGATGGTGATGGTGGTGATGGTGATGGTGATGGTGGTGGTGATGGTGGTGGTGGTGATGGTGGTGATGGTGATGGTGATGGTGGTGATGGTGGTGGTGATGGCTTTGATGGTGATGGTGGTGGTGGTGGTGATGGTTATGGTGGTGATGGTGGTGGTGATGGTTGTGATGATGGTGGTGGTGGTGGTGGTGATAATGATGATAATAATAGTTGTAAGAATAACAATAATAACAACTACTACAATACCAATAATGAAAAAATAAAGAATCAGAAAGAACCATCGCATAAACTTGACAACAAATATCTTTCTTTTTGCTCCCGTGAATGTGCTTCCTTGATGAAATATCCTCTGAGAGCATTCATTTCCGAGATAAGAGCATGAACCGCGCGCCGTAATTTTCTGAAAGGAAAACATCTCCGAAGATGCATGAGCGAGCTTTCAAATTTCTTGAGATAATGTGGCAATTAACAACTCGCAGGGCTAATTAGCACAAGTGTCATCAAAGGCATTACCACTAAAGCTTTCATTATCATTGTTATTGTTATTACATGACCTATTATTGCCAAGGTTACTATTGATTTGATCGCATTTGTTATGAAAATAGTCATAAGCATCATCATCAGTACATTCAGTATCCCCTTCTCCTCCATCTTCATCGCGATCATCTTCACAGTCGTTATTATTACGCTATTATTAACATGTCCATTATCGTCGACGTGAATTGGCAATGAAAAATCTTCCGTCTCCACTACAACTGATCTTTCTTCGAACTCCAAACACACCTCCCTAAGCCCCACCCCTTTAAATAAGGTAAATGAATAAATAAATATTTAAGCAGACAAACAAATACATGGATAAATAAATCACTCGCATGACCCCCGCATGACAGAAAAAAAAAATAAAACTGCTTCCGCCGACCAACCAATCTGCGCATAGCATTTCGCTCCCTCTTTTTCCGTCCTCTCCCCCCCCCCCCTCTCTCTCTCTCTCTCTTTCTCTCTTTCTCTCCCGCTTCCACAAAGCTTTATTCGCAGATATCGGTATAAAAATCCGAGCATAATGCTTCTTACATCATATATCACGTAGGAGTCGGTGTTATGACCACAACTTCAGTCGTTTTCAGTCATTAGGATGTTTTATGGAACCCAGCCCAGCCGTAAATGAAGCCTGCAGTCTCCTAGCCATGCAGATCTCATGCGGGGCATCCTGGGCTCTGCGGAGCTATCTGTCGGCCGCCTTGCCTCTCGTCTTTGTCTGTCTGTATACGTGCCTGCGGATCTACCTGTGTTGCTTTCTCTGGTGATGGTGATGATGGTGATGATGGTGATGGTGGTGGTGGTGGTAGTGGTGATGGTGATGGTGGTGATGGTCCCTCTTTCTCTTTCTTTCTCTGTCTCTGTCTGTCTGTTTGACCGTCTGTCTTTTTCTTTCTTTCATTCTCTCTCTCGCTCTCTCTCTCTCGCTCCTTCTCCCTTTCCTTCCCTCTTCCACTCCATCTCTCTCCTCCTCCGTCTCCCCCTCCTCCCATTCTCCTCTTCCCCCGCTCTTTCTCTACACAGCAGCCACGAAAGTTAAGAAAACATGTGCCATTTCCAGTCCGTCAATTTTCTTGTTTTGAGAGAAGGAAAGCGTGTTGACAAGAACCCCCTTCCCCCCACCCCCACCCCCCATCCCCCTGCTTTCACCCTTCAACCACAGGCAGCCAAGAACTCATTGTCATAAAACGATCAATAATCTATCAAGGCTTTACATGGCCATAAGATAGGTCATGCATGAACAAACACACTTGACAACATGCATGACGGAACGATTGGCAAATAAAAACTCTGTCTGTTTTTTCGTGCTCTTTCCCTCTTCCATTTTTAATGGACTTACATTCCCTTCAGTTTCCTTCTCTTAGCCTTCTCTGTTTTTTATTCTCTCGGATTTTTTCCTCTTACACTCGTATTTCTCATTTCCTTCAGTCCCTCCTCTTCCTCCCCTTCCTTCTTCTTCCCCTCTTCCTCCCCTCTTCCTCCTTCGTCCGGTTACTCTTCACATGTAACGCTAATCCCAATGACCGTGAAGTGCAGCATATACACAATATAGATCACTCCCTTGAGGGC
>NC_061819.1:20905874-20908374 GCF_019202785.1 Penaeus chinensis | reverse complement strand
GTGTGTGTGTGTGTGTGTGTGTGTGTGTGTGTGTGTGTGTGTGTGTGTGTGTGTGTCTGTATGTTTCTGCCCTTGTGCTTTAAATACACACCTGCAGTGCGGGGGCTGTGGATGTAACCACACACATGCGTATCCGTGAACGTGCGCGCGTACGTGTGAGCGTGCGTTTGGCTGCAGGCGGGCGTGCGTCGGAGTGCGGGCGAGAGTAGCGCAGGGTACGGGCCACACACATCACCGACCAGGATCAGAGGCCAGATAAAGATACCCTGGTGAGTCTCGGGCCGGAGCACGGCACGCTCTTCATCACTACTCCACCACGGTGATTTTCTGACGCTGCCGCGGCGTTATCACCACTCGTGACTGTCGGTGACGGTGTTGGGGGGGGGGGGGACTCCCCCGACAAAGTGTCTTGACGCAGGCGTGATCGGGCAGGATGAGAAGGAAATGCGACCGATCATTTGGTATGTGTGGATGAGCTAAAAGCATAAACAAATAATCACATGCAAGCAACACTCACATACTCACACACACATACACATACACACACACACACACACACACACACATATACACATATCAATACCCAAAATAAAGTCATATCACGAAGAATCTCTATATTTCTATTGGCACTGGTCATTATATTAATGACTTCCAAAAAAAGGTAAAAAAGTCCACAACGCAAAATTCGCAAAATCATTATTTTTATGATAGGCATATTTCATCGACAGCATTAAGTAATTATTATCGGCATTACTGTCATCACTGTTGTCTTTGTTATCAAAATTGAACTTTTAACATAATCACCAACTTGACAGGATGACTCTACCATCATTATACCATTATAATCATAACTATTATCCCCATTATAATTTTAATCACGATTATCTTCATCGTCTACTTCACTATCATGACTACCGCCATCAACATCATCAACAATGCCGTCATGATTATCACCATCATCATCACCGCAAAATTTACCATCACCAACTTCATTAAAACCATCACCATACTCATAATAACTATCCCCAACTTCACCATCATCATTGTCACCACTAATTTCATCTTCACCATCATCGTCACCACTAACTTTATCACCACCACCAACTCCATCATCATCGTCGACACCAACCTCACCATCACTAACTTCGCACCACCAATTTCATTATCACCAACACCGTCCCCACGAACTTCACCACCATCATCATCCCTCCTATTTCGTGGCGTCACCTCACCCGCGCTCCTTGATTTACTCGCCCGCCTAATGGCTGTTCATAATGAAGTTTTACATCTAAGAGGTCATTAATAGTGCTTTTTTTCCTCTTTCTTTTCAAGTGTGAAGGCTTCAGAACACTTATCCGATACAGAACCACGACCATGAAATACGACCCGCTGTGAGAGGGATCGACTGCCGTGAAATATGGCAGGCTGAGACACGGAACCACGACCATAAAGTAAGAATCACCATGAGCATGAACTGTGGTTATGAACCTTCTACCATGAGATAAGACTCGTCGGGCGACTCACGAGCATGAGGCACATGAACCCGTGTATAAGGATTCGGTACAACACGGAAACACGACTATGATAAATGTCCTATAACAACAGTGAAGACAACGACCATGGTAAAAGACTTGCTGCAGTATGGTCACGAAATGTAACACGCCACAACACGAAGGCTCGGCCATGAAAACGACTTGCTGCTACACCAAAACACGACCTCGAGAAATATTCCCATGACCACGCACAACGACCAAAGAAAGCACCAACGACCATGAATTCGTAACCTCGACACCTTTGCACCACTTGTAGAACGACTACGTAAGAACCGCACTGAACGCGGGCGGGAGCGGAGTAAAGGGATGTCGTTCTGGTTTGGTTCATTTAGTTTACTTAGCTTACTTTAGCTCATCTAACCTTACCTCACCTCACTTTACTTTACCTTACCTTACCATACTATACTATACCATACCGCACCATGTCTAACCTAACCCGACCCAGTCAAACTTAACCGCCTTGGCTGACTAATGGGTGACTAGCATCTGAACTGCTAAAAATAAGTGTGCTCGGGAAAATGTCTGTTTCGAATAAAGAGTTTATTAGAGCTTTGAGCCAAAAGTACTCTAGGGTCGCACATCAACATTTCTGAGGGAAGTAACTAATTATATGATTTCTGGTGAACCGTGATAATGCGGTCTGTTTAATTGAATGCGATAATAATGATATCAGATTAATTCCATATTCTAAAGGCCTCGACAGCCGTGGCGCATCAGCAAATGAGATTCCTTAATTATATCACATTGCAATGTATGGTTATTCATTCAAATCACATGTTTAAAAAAATATATATTACTTCACATACAACAAAACGATCCACGAGAGAAGTTTTGCATGAATTAAATTTCAGGTATGAAGTTTTTGAATAACATGAGAACTGAAATATTAGATCCTTGATTCACGTAACCAACTGCTGCTGGTTCTATGCCCTCTGAGTCCCGGGTCA
>NC_061819.1:20888374-20890874 GCF_019202785.1 Penaeus chinensis | reverse complement strand
CTTAAAAGTGAGCATACCAAGCCATCTCTCTCTCTCTCCCTCCTTCCCTCCCTCCCTCCCTCTCCCTCCTTCCCTCCCTCTCCCTCCTTCCCTTCCTCCCTCCCACCATCTCCCTCCTTCTCTCCCTTCCTCTCTCCCTCCTTCCTTCCATCCCTTCTTCTCTCCCTCCTTCCTTCCTTCCCTCCTTTCTTCCTTCCTTTCTTCCCTCCCTCCCCTTCTCCCTCTCTCTCTTTCCCGCCGAAGCTGACCTTTCCATCTCCCCTTCGAGAGCCTTCCACGGAATCTCATCCGCAACGCAATCTACGGCGCATCTCTGATCTCACGAACTCAGCCCGCTCTATTAGCCTTTTTTTTTTTTTTTTTTTTTTTGTAAACCTTTTTGTTTTCTTATTCTCCTTCTTCGTAAGGTCTTTGTACTCGTATCGAAGGAAGTCGGGTTCGCTGCCGCAGGGAGACTGGATTTATTATAGACCCTAGGCTCTCTTACCCCGTGTAGGCCTACGCCACTCTCTGCCCTTTGACGAGTTGTTGTAGGCCTATGGTTCTTGTGGCTAAATGTGTTATTGGCGTATGTCACAAGGACGTTAACGAAAGAAAAGAACGGCGCTGTCGATTATAGTTATAGATGGTTGTCACAACTATCGCATAAACACATGTGTGTATATGTATATGTATATGTGTATGTATGTGTGTGTGTGTGTGTATATGTGTGGACGTGTGGACGTGTGTGTGTGTGTGTGTGTGTGTGTGTGTATGTGTGTATGTGTGTGTGTGTGTGTGTGTGTGTGTGTGTGTGTGTGTGTGTGTGTGTGTGTGTGTGTGTGTGTGTGTGTGTGTGTGTGTGTGTGTGTGTGTGTGTGTGTGTGTG
This sequence comes from Penaeus chinensis, assembly GCF_019202785.1. Classification (NCBI taxonomy): domain Eukaryota; kingdom Metazoa; phylum Arthropoda; class Malacostraca; order Decapoda; family Penaeidae; genus Penaeus; species Penaeus chinensis. The sequence goes on along the minus strand of NC_061819.1, from coordinate 20,890,006 downwards.
TGTGTGTGTGTGTGTGTGTGTGTGTGTGTGTGTGTGCGTGCGTGCGTGCGTGTGATAAATAGATAATACGAATACACTGTACGGAACAACTAAGAGTACTGGCAGTGTGATAGCCGCCAATTAAACTTATGGTATCCATTGCTTTGCCTCTTAAATATCAAAGACTCGCATGCCAACAACTTAATAGTGGGTAAACAGTCTAGCAATATTGAATACAACTTCACTGGCTTTAAAAACAAATTTGTTCGCTGACTTTCCCCAAGTCTGGGTCCACTGAGCAAGGCTTTATTGCGAACCCGATGCATGTGCGTTAAAGTTTAATATACATAAAAGGTTAAAAGAGATTTAGCGCAGATTATTTGTATAAAGAAAATATAAATGTAAACTAAATATCAAATTACATAATGAGCGCGCAAAGATAAAGGAAATAATAGTACACAGATATGTCGTAAACCAGAATGAACATAAGATGTACCGTAAATGAACACTCATGCAGCTGAAGGCCAAAGTGAACAAAGAACAAATAATAGTATTTGTTATAAAACGAACTTGCCAGAACAGAAAATATGCGTAGAGGGGCAAGACTGACCAGGGGGTAGACCTAATTGCAATGATAAAGCCAAAAGCTGAATCATGTTACCGAAGTCCAGTTTCTATTAATTAATGTATATGAGACAAATACCTGCATATGATACATTATGTACTTTTATATAATGATGGGAGCGATGGCAATTAGGCTGCAACAAGTTCGTCATCATTAATAAAGGGTTTCATGATACTAACAACAATAATACACTTCTACAAATGTTACTAGCACTTGCTTAAGCAAAGTTAATAAAACGATGGTGATAATAGCAACGCTAAAAACAAACAAACAAAACATTATGAAACTAGTAATGTAAGTTCACTTTAATTGTTATGAAGATGACAGCAGTAATATTAACACTAATGATTATTATAACCAAGAAAGAGAGTATATAAAAATAAGAATCAATATTAATAATAACAATAACGCAGACAATAATTACACCAACAACAACATTAAAAGTAACTTATACCACTGAAAGCCTAATCATGACGATAATATCCACAAAAAGCATAATGATAACAATAAAAAAAATCTGAAACACGATACCAACAAAAAAAAAACGATAACAAAAAAAAACAAAACAATAATAACACTCGGAATATTAAAGATCTTTTCCGTCCATCCGCCTAATATATTCTCAAGGCAAACAGGTAATGCAACACAATCAATAAGAGGCTGTACGGTGCACATTGTTCTCTGTCACTGCCCTTCTCTGAACGAGGAACCCGATTTTTTTTTATTTTTCCTTTGCTTTTTGGTTCTCTGATTTCTTCTTTTGATTGACTGGTCGGTTTTTTTTTTTCAAATTAAAGTTAGTGGTAATTATGAATATTTATTTATATTGTTCAGCAGGGAATTTGGAATGAGTCAAGGGTATGAAGGTATAAGATATAACATAATCAATAATCAATGTATATATCATTTTACAAAAAGTTACACCAAGCTAATTCAAAACGGACCTAAATAATGTCCTTCTACCATAAACCTTATTGAGATATCTTCCTTCCGCAGCCATTTGCCTTCCATTTACTTTCACTTAGGAA
>NC_061819.1:20880874-20883374 GCF_019202785.1 Penaeus chinensis | reverse complement strand
TTTCTTTTTACTTATTTGGCTGTTAATTCTATTCTGATATCATAGTTTATATTATTATAATTAATAATGATATTAGTGTTACCAATACTACTACTAGTATTAATAACATTAGTACTACTATTGCTATAGTAGCAGTAACTTTTGTTTTATTGTTTCTATTACTGTCTTCATCGTTTTTGCTGTTATCATTTTGCTTCTTTGGTCCTCCTTTTCAACTCATCCAGCGACGGATTTTGTCCATTCTCCCTTTTGGATTTTTTCCCCTCTAATTCTCCCCTTTCCCACTTCCAAAGAGCTTCTCCGCAGCATTTAGCAAGGGACCAAAAGGGGACGTGACCACGACTCTCCACCAGAACTCGACTCCAATCCCATCTGAAGGGCGTCCTCCTGGCCCTCTCTCTCTCCGGGGTGTCCTGCAGGGCCCTCGAGCTCCCGTCCCAAGCGCCAGACAAGGTACAACGCTTACTCCTTGCCTCTATACAAAGGCCCAGCAAGAATCGTGGAGGAGATGAGAGGGTTTCGCGGCGGCCGAGACTCTCTCATCTGTACTAGTTATCTGTACTCTTCTCTGGATTCATTCATGTGTACTAGCTACCTGTACTTTCATCTGTATTCTCTCATCTGCACTCTCAACTGGATGCTCTCTTCTGTACTAGCAATCTGCACTGTCCTCTGGATTCTCTCATTTATACTAGCGCAAATTTCTAGCGCTAGTACAGAGGCGAGGTGGAGCTGATATTGTGTCTGGGGAAATGTTTAATCCAAGATCTTACGAACACAGAAAAAAATACAGATCTTGTACTCGTCAACAGGAAACCAACGTAACAACAAGAGGTGTAAGTGCTATCAGGTGACTGCCAGGTGACTGCCAAGTGGGATTTTCCTCTATTTCGCACCAGTACACACCAACAGACATTTACAGCTACAACTTCACGTCTTTGGAACAACATGATGGTCGATGTCAACAACACAGCTATCAACTTACAACTAATGAAAGTTACAGCAAACAGCCAAGGCGTAAACAGATCGTATATGATGATTAATGCCACGTAAGTAATCAGTTACAAGGACAAGTTTTCAAACACACTGCTAGAAAAAAGCCATATGACATATAGAAAAGAAAGGGGAAAGGAAAGGAGAGAGAGAGAGGGAGAGAGGGAGAGAGAGAGGGAGAGAGAGAGAAAGAGAAAGAGAAAGATAAAGAGAAAGAGAGAGAGAGAGAGAGAGAGAGAGAGAGAGAGAGAGAGAGAGAGAGAGAGAGAGAGAGAGAGAGAGAGAGAGAGAGTTTTATTAATCTATATATGTATATATGTGTATATGTATATGTATATCTATCTATCTATCTATCTATCTGTATATATATATATCTGTGTGTGTGTGTGTGTGTGTGTGTGTGTGTGTGTGTGTGTGTGTGTGTGTGTGTGTGTGTGTGTGTGTGTGTACATATATGTACATATATTATATACATTTACACACACAGTATACATACATACATACATATATATATGTATATATACATATACATACACACACACACACACACATATATGTATATATGTGTATATATATACAAATACATGCATACATACATATATGCATAATATATACATAAATATATATATATATATATATATATATATATATATATATATCATCTCCCGATCTGTTCCAACCTTGTCTGTCTTGCGATTTTTGTTTCTAGTCATGGCCTCAATATTTCGGTATTTCGTCACGCCATCTTGTCATTGGTCTGGCCCTTGGCCTCTTTATGATAACTATATACCAGTCTGTTACTTTCTTTATACATCTGTCGTCCTTTCTCCGAGATATATGACCTGCCCATTGCCATTTTTTTTCTTTTTGATGCTCCCAAGTATATCTTACACTTTTATCTGTTCCCTGTTCTACGTTGCCCTCATCTGATCTTCCAGGCTAATTCCCAGCATCAACCATTTTCTCTCGTGGCACTTATTAGTTTCCTGTCCAGTAATTTGGTTGTAGTCCATGTTTCTGGTCCATAGGTCATAACTAGGAGGACGGATTGGTTAAAGACATCTCTTTTTAAACATAATGGCAAGGAGCCTCTTAGTATGCTACTGTGTCTGCCGAAGGCGCTCCAGCCTAGACTGATGCGTCGCTTAATTTCCTTTTAGCCAGGTATGTTTGTCTGTACGAATTGCCCTAGATATATATACTTGTCCGCTAGATGTATCTATTCGAATTGAACTCTACTGTTGAACATGATCTTTTTCTTGTTCATCCTAAGTCCGACTTTCAGACTTTCTCTATTCAGATCGTTTATTAATTGCTCCATTTAATTTGGGGATTCGCTGAAGAGACCAATATTGTCCGCAAATCTTAGATTGTTTAGGTATTCGTCCTATTTTGATACTCTTTCCGTTTCATTCTAATTTCTTAAATATTTCACACACACACACACACACACACACACACACACACACACACACACACACACACACACACACACACACACACACAT
>NC_061819.1:20865874-20868374 GCF_019202785.1 Penaeus chinensis | reverse complement strand
TCCATTATTGGCGAAATGTGCGCGCGGAGTCACTGAAGTCCTGTCAGCTTCACTTACTACTGTCGTGCAGTGCTGATAGGAGCGACTAGAATTTAACCGAGGGGCTGGTCCCTTACTGGAGGGAGCTGTTCCTCCCATGTCCTTTCCCATTAATTTCCTTTAAGCTACTGACTACCGCGTGTACTCTAGCGTCTACTATAAAAGAAAAAAGAAACAAATCCAAGTAATGTCCTATCGGGAAATCCAACGGAGCTCTTAAAGGTTTGTGCACTTAAAATTTACTGCGAATCGCCAACTATAACAATTTGATAATCCAACCAAATTGCTCGTAGCATTATTAAGGCATTTATAACTGCACTCAAAATTTGTAAACAAACTGATTCTGAAAACTTTATGATATACTCACATAACTTTATCAATATTTTCTTATTAAATACATGTTTCGCAATCAACAAACAGTCGCTTAATGTTAAAAAAAAAAAAAAATAATGATAAAAAAAAAAAAAATACTCAACATCCCCAGTGAATTTATGTGCGTTTGTGTCTGCATGTGCAAATATTCCAGCCTAGGTGTGGTAGCATTATTTTTGCGTGTGTGTCCATGCTACCTGTTTGTATAGCCATTTTTGTAAACACAGCGCAGTCTGAATCACCATTTATCCCTGCCTCTGCTTGGAAAAACAGTGCTGCTCTACTGGGACAGCCTCGGACAGGCCCCTAATGGTCCGTGTGCGTTTAATCCACTACGAATCTTTAACAACAACAAAAATGGGGTTTGGGGGAAGGGGACACCTCACTCGTTTGGTGTATTATTCAAGTAAATCATTGTAAACGCGCTCAAAATATAATGGTTCTCGTCTTGTATCCTATCGTGTTGTTTTTATTCTTATTCAAATTTTCATTGTTCTCATCTTTCTCTTTGTTTTGAACACGCATTAGATATATGTGATTACTGAGATTATCAAAACCCCATCCATAGTTATCGACAATGTGCGTGCACGTGAGTTCGTCCGTAAGCATGAGAGCGTGTTTTCATGTGCGTATTAATTCTATTTATGTAAACATTCGTGTTGATTCTGTTTATGTACTCTCTACTGTACACGTGCTTCCTCGCTGTCGTCTGTACGTGCCTACAGCCAGACGTCGGTGCTTACAAGAGTTGCGTTTTATCCTGTGCCGATGTCAGTGCTAATCTCTTGTTGACATGTGCGTAAGGCGATGCGTCTCGACTCTGACATGTGTACGTGCTCACTGCGTTCTTTACGTACACGCCACTGACCTGTGTGAATTTTTGGTGCGTGCGTGAACGTGCTTGCTGGGATAAGCGAAAAATACCCACTGAGTTTTGCCTGCGTTGGCGTTTGCATGTCCACCTAAAGGCGTAAAAAGAAAAGCTGATTTCACAGAGTTCTATTTTGTATCGTCTGTTTTATAGATTATTCACACAATTCCATTTTTGTTTTCTATATTATACACTACTAAAATCTATTGTACTGGCACATGTCAGTCTCACAATCCACATTAACACAATAAATATAAACGAGATCTCATCCAAAACTAGGAAAAATACCAAACGAACTCTCAAATCGACTGCTGTTGCCATCCTCCCCCGACACCGTATTAAAATAAGAAAGAACAATGAAAAAAGGTGGAGAAAAAAAAAAAGGGGGGGGAGGGGGCGCACATCAAGAGCAGTCATCATTGTTTCTGACAACGCTTTATACATTTTTGGACAACATGGCCATAACGATTGCCTTGAAACATCAATCATTTTCTTTCGTCGTATCGAAACAATGAGAGCCCCGGTCAAGCTGACAAAGAAAACGAAAAACGCGTCGGCACTCGGAAGGGATCACGTGACCAGACAGGTAAAAAAAATAAACAGAAAAAGAAAAGAACACAAATGAAAATACACAAATAGATGATGAACCAGTAAGAGCAAAACAAAGTAAATCTACAAGCAAAAGAACTTTAGATGTATGGTTTCACGGGGGGGGGGGGGGGGGGGGGGCGTACTGGACACTTGGAATATGATGGACGTGCTGATTCGACGAGTATTTTCCATCCCCTCTCTATCTGTCTGTATGTCTGCCTGTCTGTCTTTCTGTCTGTCTGTCTCTTTCTCTTTTGCTCATCCTCCCTCTTTCCCTTCTATCGTTCTCTCTCTCTCCTCCTTCCCTCTTTCTCTCTCTCTCTCTCTCTCTCTCTCTCTCTCTCTCTCTCTCTCTCTCTCTCTCTCTCTCTCTCTCTCTCTACTCCTTCCCTCTCTCTCTCTCTCTCTCTCTCTCTCTCTCTCTCTCTCTCTCTCTCTCTCTCTCTCTCTCTCTCTCTCTCTCTCTCTCCCTCTCTCTCTCCCACTCTCTCTCTTTCCCTTTCTCTACCTTCCTCCCTCTAAGGCCCCCCCCTTCTCTTTCTAGGTCGCCATACACACACACACACATACACACACACACACACACACACACACACACACACACACACACACACACATACACACACA
>NC_061819.1:20830874-20838374 GCF_019202785.1 Penaeus chinensis | reverse complement strand
ATAACAATTATAATAATATTAATAATAATGGTGATAATAATAATAAGTAATATAATAATGATAATAATAATAATAATAACAATGAAAAATGAAGCAATGTTAACAATAATAACAAACTGATGAAATTCATACTTCCAAGCTGTGCCCTGGTTTCGTGTCCCCACTATGTGTAAATGGTTCAACCCCGGCCATCAAATCTCCCTCTTATGATTGCTGTAAATTATGTAAGTCGTAAAAAAACCCCTCTAATCTGGAACATTACCTCCATAATTATCCCAAAACTGCCACTCCTTCTTCCACCACGATAACCGGAGTCCGTTGCTGGATGATCTTATGTCTTCGGATGGATCATTGGCATCCGGCTTGCGTTTCGACATGACCGGCGCGGTCCATTCGTCCCCCGAGCTCGGGTGTAATGAGCGAGCGAAAATTCACTGGATTTCTTTCTTCTCTCAGTCTGTCTGTCAGTCTGTCTGTCTCTCTGCCCCCCCCCCCCACTCTCTCTCTCTGTGTTTGTGTGTGTGTGTGTGTGTGTGTGTGTGTGTGTGCATATATGAATTATCTACTTTTCTATATATTTATCAATATATTTGTCTATGCTTGTCGATCTACTTATTCACCTGTTTTTTTTCCTGTCTACTTACCTACTTACACAACGACTTACCTAATCATGCAGTTCCCTATCTTTCCCGCATTCCGCCCTCGCTCGACCTCCTCTTCCCTCCGCCCCCCCCCCCCCCTTTCTCTCTGTCTCACCCTTCTCCCTTTCTTCCCTTCTCCTTCCCCCTTTTCCCCTCTCTCTTTAGGGTTAAGCAGATTGCCTTCCTCCCTCTCGCCTCTCCCTTCGCTAATGGCCCATTAATGAGAGGAACCGCAGTACTTCAACTACCATTACGCCATCCCATTAACACATGCATGCCGTTACTTGATGTTCAAGGGTGACCTAATGTGACCTCCTTTGCGTGACGGGAGCTGAAACGACACGAAAAAAATGAGTCAATCAACTGAAATAAAAAACGTTATTGTTTGAATAAAATGTATAAATGTGAAGTGAAGGTTAGGACTTGCATGATATTCTTAGCCTCAAGGGAATGAGAATAATTCATAGTTATGGACGACGTGGTAATGGCTTTAAAATATTTTATTTTATCATTTAATTTTATTGGCTATATTTTCCATGAGAAACACGATACCCCCTTCTTCTCTCCCCTCTTCCCCCTCCTCTCTCCTCTTTCCCTCCTCTCCCCCCTTTCCCCTTCTTCTCCCTCTTCTTTCCCCTCATTCTCTTCCCTCTTCCCCCTCCTTCTCTCCCCTTTTCCCCCTCCTCCCCTCCTTCTCTTCCCTCTTCCCCCTTTTCTCTCCTCTCCCTTCCCTCTCCTACTTCGTCATCACACGAAAAATGTAACAGTAGAAAATGCCTCAGAACGTGAAATGATCTCTGACGTCACCAACCCGATCGGTTTATCACTTTGATAATAATTAGGTGACCTCGACTGACGTCATTCTGTTCAGATATTTGACCTTGCCTGGCGTTATGCCGACAGGGGAATGGAGAACAATTTTCCTCCTGTAACTTGAGCAAGTATATTTAGAGCACGCAAACACACGCACGCACACAGAGGAAGAGAGGGAGGGAGAAGAGGAGAGAGAGAGAGAGAGAGAGAGAGAGAGAGAGAGAGAGAGAGAGAGAGAGAGAGAGAGAGAAAATCACACACACACAGAAACGCACACAGACAGACAGACGGACAGAGAGATAGCTAGGCAAACGTAGAGAGACAGACATACGTGAAAAAAATGTCCACAGAGTAGGACATGCAACTAAAGAGACACAGAGGAAAACAGAAACCCAAAGGGAAGAAAGAGAAACATTGCGTAGGGAGAATTAGGAGAAGCGGCGCTCCCACTCCTACGCCCGCCCTAACCCCACGACCCCCACCCCACCAACAACCCACCACCATCACGCCCGCCCTAACCCCACCTCCCATACCCCAATAACCCACCACCCCTACGCCCGCCCTAACCCAACGGCCCCTACGAATCCCCCCCCCCCCTTTGTGCCCCAGCCGATCCATCAAGATAAACACGAGTATCTCGAAGGTGCTCCCAATTAAAGACAGGAGACGACAGTACTTTCAAGAAGTCGTTTGTCAAGGCAGTCGCCATCAGATACCCTTGGCTTCACTCGTTTGAATTTCTCTCCCTGCCTTCTGCTAGGGGTGACATGCTTTCCCTTCCCTATACTCTAATGAATGCAATATGCGAACGTAAATAATTAAATGATTAGTATGTATGAGGGTGTTGTTGGAGTTTATATTAGTCATTGATTTTGTGATTAAACCAGTAGGGACGGAGAGGATACCTTTACTGAGTGTAAAATAAACACAATATAAAATTACAACATAAAAAGAATACATCATCAATTTCTCAAGCAAACGATGGATAATACGATCACTAAACAACCCATGCCTAAGTAACGAGCTCATCCATCAGAAGAAAAACGCTAACACGCAAATAGTGATCCCGTGAACTGCACGTAAAAGCGATCGGTCCCCAGCGCAGCCGACAGGAGGCAGGAGACGCGAAGACAGGCAAACAAGGTGTTGGTCTTCATGAATAAATTGAATCTCGACATCGTGTGATAGATCTCCTTCGGGCTTCTAATCAACAACATGGAGATGTGAAGGAGCAAGAGGGGGAGGGGCAAAGGGGAGGAAGGGGAGGGGGAGTCGTGAACATCAGGCGGGCTTTGAAAAGAAGGGGAGAGGGTGGGTACTGGGAGGAAGGGGAAGGGGTGGGTGAGAGGAAGGGAAGGGGTGGGTAGGAGGAAGGGAAGGGGTGGGTAGGAGGAAAGGGTGGCGCTGTGGGAGGGGGATGGGTAGCTGGATGGTAAGTGGATAGAGAAGCGGGTGGGGGAGGGTAGGTTGATGTGGATAAAGATAGAGACGCAAGTAAGTGACGAATAAGATATCTCTGATGCTCTGAATGCCCTTACATACGACATAAGACCACACTTTACGATACACGAACAAAACACAAATATAGAGGCAATTAACACCCAACAAAAACATGTACATAATCAAATAGCCTACTACTAATAAAAACAAATCACCAGCCTGAAATGCACACCCGTACCCAGAGGACAACGAGCATAAACATAAATACGCGGACAACAGCCATAGCAACACACGCCAGAGTATCGAGTAAACATCAAAACAAAAACACAGACCGCGTGACGTTTTTAAAAACATAAATGCAAGAAAATAAAGTAATCATTTTCAAAATTCCAATCAAACTTTCAATCACGCGAATGAATAAAACGTGTATATAATTTTTTTAAATGTTAACTTAATTCACTTGTTAATATAAAATGCGTTTCTTTCTTTCCTTGAATTGAATTCTCATCGACAACTGAAGTTATAAAACTGATGTGACTAATTGCAAACAAAATGAAATTGATAATTAATACACGATTCAAATGAATTGTGGATTGTAGCAAGAACATATGGCTTCCATTTTGTCCTCGGAATATAATAAACTATATATAACCTTAAAAAAGAGGTTATTGATATTGTTTTGTCGATACTGACAATGCAAAACTACGTGGTGAAAGGTATAATTATTTTCACATTTCTCTGATTTACCATCACAGCCACTAGTGATATCTCTGCTGTAATTGAATTTTAAATAGCGCTTTTAATAATTTACTTTTTAATGAACGGAAGTTGTCTCTGTCATAAAACATAAGAAGGGAATTACTGCATAATCACATATAAACAAAGAACGGAGTGACAGCTGATAAAAAAGTTTTATTTGTAAGACTGAAATACCTTGACAAGTGAATAGATAAAGGAACAAACCGATGAAAAAGCAAGTGAAACAACAACGACAAAACGCTAAGATAAAAGAAAAGAATAATCAAACTCCGAAAAGACTGCGGTTATATTCACAGCATCGCCTAAGCATGGTCCCTTGCCACTTTGCGCGGATAACTCGGCGCAAGATCAGGAAGTTTTGGCTCGCAAAAATATACCTCTAATCTGTGATCTATTCCTTTTTTGTTATTTGTAATGCCCTGTCTTGCACTTGGAACTTTATAGAAGGGATTAAATAAGATAAATCTATCGCCATACTTACCGTAGCGTTTCTTATAGTGTGTTTACCGCAGGTTCAAACAAGCATGGTGATTAAATCTGTTCCGAGAACATTTCTATCTGACGATTTTATTTTGCGATGAAGAAAGCTGCGAGATTAAATGATTTTCTCTCATCGCGTCGCCAAAGGGAAAAGGAAGAGGATACAAAAAGTTTGAAAAAATACTGGTTTTGTACCTCGTCAATCGTGTGTGTACCCTCAGCCCACTACCTCCTCCTCCTCTCTCCCCTTCCCCTCCCTTCTGCCCCCATTCCCATCCCCCCTCTTCTTCTCCCCTTTTCCTTCCCTCTTCCCTTCTCCTACCCTCTCCCCTTACCTTCCCTTCTTCCCCGACTCCTACTGCCCCTATCTTCTCCTCCCTTTTTACTCTTCCCTTCCCTTCTCTTACCCTATCCACCTTTCACCTGTGCCTTCTCCTCTCCTCCCCTTTTCCCCTTCCCCCTCCCTTCCCCTTCCCCCTTACCTCCTCTCCATCCTCCCGCAGCTTCCCTAGAGACGAGAGTACATTAGAAAACATTGTTTCCGTCAAAGTGCCGAGTTTACTGTCCTTTATTAGTAATTGTTGTCGTTTACACACAATCTTCCTGAGTGCACTTCTTAATCGGAAACAAAAATACACCATGCTGCGTTTTACTCTACAGTTGCTTGGCATAATCGTGCTTATATGAAGCGCAACGCTGCTGTGTGTTGTATTTACTTATTGTTTTTTTCGTATTTGTTTGATTGTTTGCTTGTTTGTGTGTGTATGCGTGTGGTGGTTTTAGTGATAATGTGTGTGTGTGTGTGTGTGTGTATGTGTGTGTGTGTGTGTGTGTGTGTGTGTGTGTGTGTGTGTGTGTGTGTGTTTTGCGATAGGTATGCATTTGTGTGTGTTTATGTTTGAATGTGTATATATACGCATCTATATACGTATACATTTATCTGTGTCTCTGTTTGCATGTGTGCCCCTGTGCGTCAATATACAGTCAGCCAAGCGTTCCCGCGTATGTCTCGGGGGAACTGGCAGTGTATTGATAGAACAAACGTAATTTTCCATCAAACTTTTTCTTGCCTTCCACTCCCGCTCGTTGTAACTTCATTCTAAAAAATCATGGGACTTCCTTCTACTGTTTTTTTTTTTTTTTTCTCTCTCTCTCTTTCTTTTATCTTTACTTCTCTCTCTCTCTCTCTCTCTCTCTCTCTCTCTCTCTCTCTCTCTCTCTCTCTCTCTCTCTCTCTCTCTCTCTCTCTCTCGCTCTCTCTCTCTTTCTTTTATCTTTACTTCTCTCTCTCTCTCTCTATCTCTCTCTCTCTCTCTCTCTCTCTCTCTCTCTCTCTCTCTCTCTCTCGCTCTCTCTCTCTCTCTCTCTCTCTCTCTCTCTCTCTCTCTCTCTCTCTCTCTCTCTCTCTCTCTCTCTCTCTCCTCTCTCACTCTCTCTCTCTCTCTCTCTCTCTCTCTCTCTCTCTCTCTCTCTCTCTCTCTCTCTCTCTCTCTCTCTCTCTCTCTCTCTCTCTGTGTTGATGACAATCGAGACAACACCTGTGCTGTATATTTTAGTATTTAAATATTTCTTAACGGTAAATCTATCACCATCATTAAATGAGAGGTGGTACCTAAACCTGCATGATGCATAATGATACTGTCTTATTGTGTGGGGTTTTAATGCTCGCCATTATCTCCTAGGCTCCGAGGGAAGTACCACTGGCAAAAACAGTAAGGTTTATTATGACTATCTCCAAAATACTAGTGACTACAGACACCTATTATTACCCTTAGATAAAACACATTATCTGGGCGAGAAACTGGACTATATAGCTCTATACAATCACCACACACTACCAAGTCATCCCATTCTTAGTTAGTGATCAGTGGGCATTACGTATAACCCTCCCTTTTTTGCAAAAGAACCCAACCCCAGCCACGCCTTCATTACCACTTTGCTACTAAATATCATAATGAATGAAGCTCTCTGTCAACTAGTTGGCAATATCAATACTTAACTACAATCTAAAAGAAGTAGACGTGCACAACAACTGGACAAAGACCCTGAGATAAAACTTCTTAGAAGGCTCATACGACCTACAGTAAGTCAGCTACAACACTTGGGGAAAAATCCGTACTTAGCTAGGGATCTTGTGTTTTTTAGTAAAAGGATCAATGGGATAACAACTCGAGAGGAAAGATTTTATGCCTGGGCAGAATCAATTCACTCCATGACACCCATGAGTAATGTATGGCAAGAAATCAGCAAGATTAAAGGCAATACATGCAGTCTAACACCCTACACACATACAGAAAGGGTAGTCTCATCTCTCCTCAATAAATGGTGTGAGGACTCTTCTCTTGAGTCTCCCATTCTCCATACGCAGGTCCGCCCTTAAATTAAACCATAAAAACTGACTATCGGTTCCACCTCTTAGATGAGGCTAATGCACCATTTACAAGGGAAGAACTCCTTGCTGCCAATAAGACTAGCAAATCCACTGCATCTGGGGATGATGAAATAATTTAAGACATCATCCGACTTCTGGCAAAGGTACAGGTAAAGGGAAAAATCTACTTCTTGATCTCTTCAACTTAACCTATACGGCAAGCATCTTGCCTACCACTTGGAAATAAGCAACCATCATTATCATTCCGAAACCAGGACGGCCTGATGGATATTGACCAATTTCTCTGACGTCCTGCCAGTCTAAAACCTGTGAAAGAATCCTCCTTACTCGTTCACTCCACCAGATCAAGGACCTGATCCATCCATCTGTCTTTGGTTTTCAATGGAAGTAATGCACAGTCTTCATACTTCATAGATTTCAAGGGAGCATTCGGCAGAGCCTCCCCTACCGCAGACCTCCATGAACTAACACTTTTAGGAGTGTACGCTCCTATTTGTATTCTACTGTGATGCCTCCATTGATCCTCATGGAGCAGCAGGGTTTACTAATTTCTGATATAGATCTTGAAGAAAGTGTGTGTATTTCCAACTGGACAAGCACAACTGATGCAGAGTCAGTAGCCATTAAGAAAGGTAGTGAGCAGCAGCGACACCTGGCTGTCTTTACTGACAGCCAAGGCGCTTTCCATAGGCTCATTGCATTTAATCCAGAAAACATGGTAACTAGAAATACCCTTTACCAACTTTCTAATCTATCAGAACAGGGTATTTAAGTGTCACTATACTGGATATCCTCTCATATAGGAATATTATTATGTGACAGGGCTGATCAATTAGCCAGATTAGCTCTTTCCCATGAAGATCCATATTATGTAGCACCGCTATTTCTCAATCAAATGAAAAAACGTGTTATCGGCTGTCTTAGAGATTATGAGGGTCAGGTAAGAACCACTGAAAAGATGAAAAAAGACGGACA
>NC_061819.1:20813374-20818374 GCF_019202785.1 Penaeus chinensis | reverse complement strand
TATATATATATATATATATATATATTGCGTGTATGTATGTATGTATGTATGTTATATATACATATGTATTATGATTGATACATATATCATATACATATATGTGTGTGTGTGTGTATGTATGTATATATATATATATATATATATATATACACACACACATATATATATATATATATATATATATATATATATATATATATACATACACACATATACGAGGGGTGTTCATTAAAGATTTCCCCTGACCCTAAGAGGCTGAAATTTCGCATACATTATGATACATATCTCTTTATTTCATGAGTTGATTTCCAGTCCTTAAGTCCTAACATTTTTTTCTGTTACAGGTGTGAAGGTGCAATAAGGTGTGGAAATGGAACCAGTGAAGGTTTGAATGACAGCACATCACAAGAGACCCTCGATGAAATGGAAGCAACTTATGTGGAGGATGCTTCGGTATATGACGTTGTTAAACATTGATATCTCCAGCTAGAGGTGTGGTCGGAGATTTGTGGAAACGGCCCCTGTCCAAGAACAAGCCCATCCTGCCATTGACGAGGACACTGTCCATCAAGTAGAGACTGTCTTGGCGTGTTTTTACAGCCGGATGCCTCTCCTGTCATCAACCCCCCCCCCCCCCCCCCCCCCCATTCTTCCGGGCTTGGGACCGACACGGGACATTCCACTGGATTGTGGACTCCCATGTGTGTAGGCCTGCCTGTTCATGGAGACGCTGGAGAGGGATAACTACAAGGATATAATCGGCAGACATTCAAGTTGGCTTCGCTACGTAGATGATGTCCTCGTCATTGTCCCCAGAAGGTCGTGCTTACAACATACACTGACGCGGCTTTACTCCGTCAACGAGAAAATCCAGTTCACCGTGGAGGAGGAAGAGGATCAGATATTACCTTTCCTGGACACTTTGATCCATCGGGATGACGATGACCTACGATGACGATGATGATGTATACAGGAAATCTACAAATGAAGATGATTAGATCCATTACTACTCCACCCAAAGCAGCAAAACAAAATCTGTCGTTAAATTGGCTTTTTCCTCAGAACACCGAGTCCTGAATTTCTTGAGGATGAGGTTGCCTATATAATTAACTCTTTCATGAAACATGAATATCCCAGAGGCTTCTTGATAAATCTCAGAAAGAAGGCGGAGGACATACAAACAAGACCAGACCCTGCACCCACTTCTAATAATTTTATTTCCCAGGCAATCAGCAGATACTTCGGCAATATAGTGAAAATCTCTAGCACATCCGGGAGAAAGATACATGACATAATACGAGACAGAAAGCAGCCCGAAAGCAATCCTAACCGTGCTGTATATCGCATACCCTGCAGCAGATGCGATACAACATGCTTTGGTGAAACGGGCCGCGGTTTAAACAAGATCAGTGAACATCAGGACTTCCATGGTGGTACATGTAGATGGATTTGGACATCTACCAAACTGGAAGGAAGCAGAAGTAATCCATGGAGGATTGAACATACAAAAAAGAATTATGGAAGCTGCATACATCGCGACGGAGAATAATGTCAACACAGCATCGGGCAGATTCAAATTATCCAAGGTCGCGGCGGCAGTTATGCGGATAACGATTGGTTATAGTCATCAGGTGTTTCGTCAGTTCATGTCTGATGTAAATATACTATGTGGTTTCTCTGGTGTATGTATTTCTGACATCTCTTGTACTGTGAAGATATTCATTCTTATTCATACCTTCTCTACTTTTGTCAACATGAATACGGTTCACATATATATATATATATATATATATATATATATATATATATATATATATATATATATGGTAGAAAAACCCACAATGCAAAAGCTAGAATTATTGAAAGTGAGACTACGGTTTCGAAATCCGCCTGGATCCCATCCTCAGACCTGAGGATGGAATTCAGGTGGAATAAATCTAGTTTTTGCATTGTGGGTTTTTCTACCATAGTATCAACATGGGAGAGTGTTTTACTATTCACATATATATAAATGTGAACATCCCAACAGACCACAAGCTCCATTACAAATAAAAAACAAACTCATCAAAACCTTTGTATGGTCGATTCTCCCATATGGTTCCGAGTCCTAGACACTGACGGCTAAAACCCGACGCAATATAGAGGCGGCAGAAGTGTGAATGTTACGCACCCCTTACACTGTCCGAGTGTCTACTATAAAGATCCTCAGAAACGTCGGAAGAAGTGATCCGAGCACAACTCAAATTCTTCGGACATGTAATCCGTAAAGACACATTAGAAAACCTAAGCCTAATGGTAAAATAGAAGGCAAGCAAACTCGAGGCAGACCGAGAAAAAAATATTCCTTGCAAATTATACAAACACTTCGATGCCTCTGGGACAGAGCCCAACATGATGGCACAGAAAAAAATATATATGCATATGCATATACATATACATATACATATACATATATATATATATATATATATATATATATATATGTGTGTGTGTGTGTGTGTGTGTGTGTGAGTGTGTGTGTGTGTGTGTGTGTGTGTGTGTGTGTGTGTGTGTGTGTGTGTGTGTGTGTGTGTGTGTGTGTGTGTGTGTGTGTGTGTGTGTACATACATGTATATACATATATAGATAGATAAGTAGATAGATAGGGAGATAGAGAGATATGCATAAGTGTGTCATAAGATATATATATATACACACATGCACACACAAACACAAACACACACACACAAACACAGACACACACACACACACACACACACACACACACACACACACACACACACACACACACATATATATATATATATATATATATATGTGTGTGTGTGTGTGTGTGTGTGTGTGTGTGTGTGTGTGTGTGTGTATGCATGTTTATGCATACATGCAGAATTTATTAAATCCCAGAAGATTCATGCAACCATGACAGTTCGTGACAAACATGAGAATTCTCTATTGGATTTTCTGTACACATGTTGCACGAATTTCTAAAGTAAATTGTGTTTGTATCGAAGCCTCCGAATGGATTTGACAAAAGTTTCGTACATTTGCAATTGTTTTGTCTCTAGGCCCGCAAACTGGAGCTATCTTACAAAGCTATTTACATTTACCCATTAAATGCCTGACACTGGTGCTGCTGAAAATACTGCAGCATCGAACCATTCCCAGAAGAAACTAAAAAGAAAAGAAAACAAGTTGAAATATCTCACAGATCTCGCCGGTCTCAAAATACACACCTCTCTCGCAGAAAACAGTATTGAGAACACCAAAACACACACAGGCACTCACCTCAGACCTTGCAGAAATATCATAGTAAAATATCTCTTTCCTTCTCCCATGATGGTGTGTGGAGGGGGGGAAGGCGTGAGGAAGGTAGAGGGGAGGAGGGGAGGAGACAGGATGAAAAGGGAATGGAAAGATGGGGGAGAGGAGAGGGAAGGAGGGGAGGAGACAGGACGGGGAGGGAATGGGGGAGGAGACAGGATAAAAAGGGAATGGAAAGATGGGGGAGAGGAGAGGGGAGGTGGGGAGGAGACAGGATAGGCAGGGGAGAGGGGGAGGGGGAGGAGACAGGATGAGAAGGGGATGGAAAGATGGGGGAGGGGAGGTAAGAACTGGTAAGGGAAAAGGGGCAGGGGAGGAAAGAGGATGGGTGGGTAGTGGGGAGATGGGGGAGGAGAGGAAAGAGGATGGGTGGGTAGTGGGGAGATGGGGGAGGAGAGAGGACTAGGAGGGACAGAGGAGGTTGGGGAAAGGAGGTAAGAAAATGGAAGATGGGGAAGAGACAGGGTGGGGAGGGGAAAGGGAAGAAGGGTGAGAAAACAGGGACAGGGGAGATAGGGGAGACAGAGAAGGATGGGGAAGGGAGATGGGGAAGAGCGTTGGTAGGGGAGATGGGATGTAGGGGGAGACAGGATTGGGAGGGAGAATGCTGGATGAGAGAGGATGGGCATGTGAGATGGGACATAGGGAAGGAGAGAAGACTGGGTGGGGAGATGGGGGAGGAGAGACAATGGGGTGAGGAGAGAGGATGGGGGAGATAAAAGGGAGATGGGGAGGGGAGAGGGGAGATAGGGAAGAAGAGTTGGGAGAGGAAAGAGGACTAGGAATGGCAGAGGCGGTTAAGGAGGAGAGATGAGGGACGAGGAGGGGAGAGGGAAGACGGGGGGAGAGGGAGATGATGGAGAGAGGAGAGGGAAGAGAGGGGAGGGGAGAGAGGATGGGGAGGGGAGGAGAGAGGATAGGGAGGAAAGCCACGTGTGTCAACAAAATGATATTGGAAAGTAATCCCCTGTGTATCGCTGTCCCTCCCAAGGTGGCGGCCTTACCACACATCAAGTCCCTGGAGACCTTAGCGGACTTCCTACCCCCCCCCCCCCCCATTTCCCCTTCCCTCTTCACCCCCCCCCCCCACACACACACCCTTTTCCCTTTCCTTACTCATCTCTTTTCTCTCAGACTATTCTTCTTTCGTGTCTCTTCCGGCATTGAACTATTCCGTGTGTTTGGCCTGACATTTATATTTATATGTGTTTCCTTATCGTTTATTCCTGTTTGCTCTTCCCTTCTTTCGAATTCTATCATTGTCTAATTATGCTTTCCAAAAGTCAATGTCTGTTTTTCTTGTACTTCCTCTTTACTCCTCTCTATCTTATTCTCCTGTTCGTGCTTCGTAAGCCATGGTCCCTGGCCAGTGAATCCACGCCTGAGATGCTCTTGATACAAAACAGGTTCAGTCGCTACACGCGTCTGCATTTTAATGGTTGTGCGTGAGTACTATACATGCAGTGTGAGAGTGTGTGTGAGTATGAATCTTTCTTTGTCCCTCCACAAACTTCTTTTTTCTATCCTTCTCTCTCTCTCTCTCTCTCGCTCTCTCTCTTTCTTTCTCTCTCGCTCTCTTTCCCTCTCTCCTTCTCTTCCTCCCACTTATTCTCTCTCTCTCTCTCTCTCTCTCTCTCTCTCTCTCTCTCTCTCTCTCTCTCTCTCTCTCTCTCTCTCTC
>NC_061819.1:20788374-20790874 GCF_019202785.1 Penaeus chinensis | reverse complement strand
AATCAGGAAGCCGTCGATGTTGATGAAATACGCGGATGAAAATACCCGGCGCCAGCAAATATGAAGTTCGATCTTCTATTACGTTTACCTATGTACATAGCGAACGCATGGAAGCAAACAAAATTAATTATAGCGGTCGGGGTGCAATGGCCGACCAAGAATAGAATCACGCAGTCTACACTTCGATATTAAACGGATACCCCTTCTCTGTATGTTGTTGTAAGATGCCAAAGATACCTTCATCCAAGTTTAATCCAAGTAACAATCAAATCATACTTCCCCGATTTAATCTGGTGTCCTTGTCAAAATCTGAATTAATCTCTATTGGTTTCGATAACGAAATTGGTTACAGATTTGGGGTCTGTAATTCGGAGATCAGCACGAGTATCAATGCGGCGTTCATAGCTGGTATCCTTTGCAAGGGCGTTGACGGTTTCGTGCATTTATATCCCAAAGTAAGAAGGAATCCGTGCAAACTGTGTATGAAATCTCACTCTCTCTACATCATGCGGATCATGCTGCATCAACTCTACTGTTCGCCTGTGCTCACGCCGCCGCCGACAGACTTCATGTTACGGGTTGGAAGAAGGATTACCTGTAGCTCTTCAGCTGAGGAGCAGAACTATTTTAAGTCTTCTGGCTGCAGGGCACATGCGAATCAGGAATTGTTGTGGCAGTTCACTGACTGTTATGATTCATGGAGTCATATGTAAGGCATATTCAACAAAAATGTTAGTGTAATGATAAGGCTACCGTCATAAGAATAAAGACATCAACATCTGAATGTGCGTTGCATAAACTTATTTATATATATATATATATATATATATATATATATATATATATATATATATATATATATATATATATATATATATGCATATCATGTGAGCTGAAGGTAGCAGGCGAAGAGAGGCAGATGTAGGAGAGGGTGATCACCTTGATTTCCAGCTGTGGGAGAATGCCAAGTTTAGTTTGCAGGTAACTCCTATTGATTCTCCCTCACTCCCACCAGGAACACGAAGCCTGTATACATGCTTTACATAGTAAAGAAGGCATGCAAAGGATTCTCTTGTATGTGAGTGTGAGATTCAAGTTCTCTGTCATATATTCCCTGTGTATCCGATGATTACTTTGTTTTGTGCTCTTTTCATGGAGACCAAATGCTTATTAACGATTTCCTCGTATATGTTGGGGATAATGACTCTATCTGCTTCATTTTTGTCGTTTCCAGGGACTCGTATTCCAAGCTGGGGAACTGATCAGTACAGCGCAGTACAATCAAACAAGGGATCGAAATGAACATAAAGTGATTATTCATATAAATATTAATTTTATCGTTTCTAAACACAAGTGCTCAAAGGGCTTTTTCTTTCCATGGTCTCAGTTCTCTAGTTTATGGCGATGTTAGACACTATTTTTACACCGAGGTAGAGTTACTGACTAGCAGAAGGATGGGACAGGGTGTTGAGTACTAAACAAATGCGAACGTTCTGGAATGACACATTTAAAGATCCCATGAATCGTATAATAGCTCTGTGATACTCCCTACGCATTTCGGTCATCTGATGTTTTCCGTAGCTGTGTACTCCTTTCGTACTGATCAAAAGCGAATAGAAATCCACACTTCATGTCTTGTTCAGCTCTGTTAGAAAGGAGGACTTGACCTGATTTGATCTGATTTTAGGCTCCCAACTCTATCAGCGGTAAAATAAATTCCATAGAATAATTTCCTATAATAATACTCTTGAATAGGCGATGCGTAGGGATGCTGGGCAGAGCTGAGAACACATCTTAAGAGACACTAAATTCGGAGTGAGATGAGGAGGAACTTTGGAGGCCTTTCTGACGCTAAAACATCTAATACACCAGCATCTTGTCCCTTGCCTCAATTTGATGTACTATTGAGGACTAATTTTCCTGTGGACGCCATCGAAGGCAGCTTGAATATCAGTGTCATCACCATTATCAGCTTCATCATCATTGTAATGATCACCTTCATCATCATCATCATCAGCAGCAGCATCATCATCAATATACCATCATCATCACCAGCATCATCACCATCATCATCATCACCATCATCATCATCATCATCTCGTCATCATCATCATCAACATCATCATCATCATCATCACTATCATCATCATTATCATCATCATCACCATCATCATCACATCATCATCATCATCATCATTATCATGATCATCATCACCATCATCATCATCATCATCATCATCACATCATCATCATCATCATCATTATCATGATCATCATCACCATCATCATCATCATCATCATCACATCATCATCATCTTCATCATCAAAATTAATTTCGTCATCATCATTATCAGCATTATTATTATCCTTTCCGTCACAGACCTAACCAGTTAAGGATGTTACCTCCAAACTTGTGTTTAAACTTTTCACTGCATAACGTTCACTTAAAATTCGATTTCCTGTCACTATCATCCATCCGACTATGTTGATATATCCCTTT
>NC_061819.1:20750874-20753374 GCF_019202785.1 Penaeus chinensis | reverse complement strand
GACACGGGTTTAGACAGAGGTTGGAATGGGAGTCCTTCCTTGGGGAACCGTTTGGGCCTCTTTCGTTCTCCTTTTCTCTCTCTCTCATTCGCTATTTATTTCTTTGCTCTCTCTTTCTCTTCTTTTTCTCCCTATATATATATATATATATATATATATATATATATATATATATATATATATATATATGTATGTGTGTGTGTGTGTGTGTGTGTATACATATATATATATATATATATATATATATATATATATATATATATATATATATATATATGTATATATATATGGATATGTATATATATATATATATATATATATATATATATATATATATATGGATATATGCATATATGTATATATACATATATATATAAATATATATATCTATATATATATATATATATATATATATATATACACATATACACAAAAGTGTGTGTGTGCACGGTGTGTCCTCCGCTTATTAGATCAGGTCGTCTCCAGGGGACAGCCGTCCGTCTCCGATGATGTGGTCGCCTTCGTTGTCCTGAACCGCGTCTTGTCTCCTCCTTAGCAGGCCAGTCGTTTGCCTTCTGCGGCGCTTGACTCGAAGTAAGATGGCAAATGTATAAAAGAATGAAAATAGGAATGAACAAGGTGGTTGGCAGGATGATGAATAAGTTTATAAAGTTCGGATGATTAGATAGATAGAAAGATAGACAGATTGACAGGAAGACGGACTGTTAGATAAAAAGGTAGATAGATAGACGGATAAATAGATGAATAGCTAAATGAGTAAATAAGTAGCAGATAAGTGAATTGATTAATAAATGATAGATAATGGGAGATCTCGAATAGATGAATAAATAAGTGAATTGATAATTACGTACATAGATGAATAGATAGGCAAACAAAGTATCAGTACCCCAAATATTTCCATATAACCCGTCCCCCCCCCCCCCAAAAAAAAAAAAAAAAAAACGATGAGAAACATATAAATAAATTTAAAAAGTCGATTCCAACCGTTCTCTTGCCTCTTCTCTTCTGCTCTTCCCCCCTTCTCCTGCTTTGTCTCTCGTTTTTCCATCCCCTTCTCCATTTGCCTTCCTTCCCCCCCCCCCCCTGCTTCCCTCTTCCCCTTCTTCTCATTCCCCTTCTCTCTTCTCTTTCCTTCTCTTTCTCCCCTCTCAGCTTTCTCCTTTTTCCCTCTTCCCTCTTCTCTTTCCCCTTCTCCCCTCTCAACTTTCTCCTTTCCCCCTTTCCCCTCTTCTCCTTCTCCCTCTTCCCCCTCTTTTCCTTTTTCCTTGCCCCTACCCCCCTTTCTTTTTCCCCTTCTCACAATTTCCCCCTTTCTCCTTCTTTACTCCTTCTCTTCCTTCCCCTCTCCCCCCTTCTCGTGCCCCCTCTCTTCCTTTCTCCTTCCCCCTTTCCCTCCTGTTTCTTCCCCTTTCTCCTTTTCTCCTCTCCCCCTTCTCCTTCCTCTTCTCCCCTCTTCTTCTTCCCCTCTCTATCTCTCACTTATCTCCTTCTTCCCTCTCCTCCAGTCTCCTCCTTCCCTCTTTTCCTCTGTTTTCCCTTGTACTTTACCCTCTCCCCATTCTTCTTTTCCTCTTTTTCCCTTCTACTTTACCCTCTCCCCATCCTTCTTCTCACCTTCTCCCCTTTCCTCCTTCTCCCCTCTTCTCCCTCCCCTCTCCCCCTCTCTCCTTCTTCCTTCTTCTCCTCTCTCCTTCTTCCTTCTTCTCATCTCTCCTTCTTCCTTCTTCTACTCTCTCCTTCTCCCCCCTTCTCCCTCCCCGCTCCCCTCAGCCCAAGCAGAAAGCAGAGTCAACCTGTCGGAAACTGTAATAGATTTAGCAGACGGACCTTACGCGGTGCATAGGGAGAGGGAGTGGGAGAGCGGGAGGGAAGGGGAGAGGGGAAAGGGTCAGGGACGGGGGAGGGGATAGGAGGGAGCTATAGGGGGTAGGGATAGGGGTGAGGGAAGGGGAGGTGCAGCAGGAACACGGGTGGAGGAGTGGATGAGAGGAGGGGATAGAGGCGGGGGAGGGAAGGGGGAGTAAGAATAGCAGGAGGGAAGGGGATAAGGGGTAGGGATAGTAAGGGGGAAGGGGACGGAGATAGAGACTGGATGAGGGATAGCAACAGAGACAGGGAAGGAGATAAGGCAGGTATATGGTCAGGGGATATAAGGGGAAGGGGAGGAAGGGGTAGGGGCGGCGTGAGGAGAGGAGTAAGCCAAAGGATGGTTGAGAGGAACGGGGTAGGGGTAGGGGCGGGCATGGGTTGGGTGGTTGTTGAAGGCGGATGGGAGGAGGGTTGAAGAGGGGGGGGGGGGGGAGAGGGAAAACGTCTCCAACTGAGCCTGCACAAATCTATTAGCCTCTGTGACGTCACAGATAGTGGAAAGATTATTTTATTAGATTTTCTTTATCCACAATCAATTCGTAGAATACAGACACAACTCACCATGATAACTGTAATTCACTAATAAAAGTAATGACAATCAGAATACTAA
>NC_061819.1:20733374-20738374 GCF_019202785.1 Penaeus chinensis | reverse complement strand
CCATTCCATCATGGAAAAATTCAGCATTGATCGTGCACCTTACATGTCTTCCACAAAAAAAAAGTGTATATAACTGCGTGTTGCATTAGCAACGATGAAGAAACACCGAACCTATGGGCGATGATGTATACGAGTGTTACGCTGATGGATCCGTACAGTGGATGCAAAGGCTTACTACAACATCAAGTTAATATGAGAGTGCAAAATTAGGCCAGCACCACAGAAACGGAGTTGGCAGATATACTTCTTGCAAAGGAATTTTTAATGTTTCGGGGCTCTGGAGTAGTTTTCTGTGACTTAGTGTGTTCTTCGGACACTAAATTCTTTCAAAGCAAGTGATGAGGAAATTGTGAGTTGCATTAAGCGTAACTTATGCAGTAAAGCGCAATCTCAACATTCAATTTATATGGATACCAACTCATGTTGGCATACGCAAGCACGACCACGTAGACAAATTGGCGAAGGAAGTCTGCAGCAAAGATACTGTGAACATAGATCTTGGGATGCCTCTTGCTAGGGTTGTCCATATATTGAAAAGTTCTCATAAGGAAGAACTAGTAGATCTGACGAACACTCAAAGGCCTGAAAGCTGTACCATAAGGCACTACGATCAGTATAGAGATAACAAGCCTTCCTATGTGCGGCACAAAGTTGTCAAACCAGATAATGAGACGTAAATATTGCCAGAATACGTTTAGGTTAAGCAAAGGCGCGATGTAAGAAGTGCAGATGAATCTAGATGTAGACTGTGAAACGAAGAAAACAAGCGAACGCTTGAGCATTATATCTCGGAATGTCATGTGATACAGCCTTTCAGACCACCTAACATGAGGTATAAAGAACTATGTGAATATTTTAATTCATCTCATACATTGGAAGATATATTCGTACTATATCCTAAAATTACTATGTAAAATTGCCGTAAACTAATAACAGTGTCATGTAAGCACAGTGGAAAAAGCATAACAACGTAATATTTTTTTGTATGATGTATGATTTAAATGTTTATTTTACCAAGTACAATTTCAGGAGTCACAGACTACTGTACTATGTCAAATATATGTAAAACAAATCACGATTGCCACGCCTTAGCAGATAGCCAGGGTGGTAAATAAACTTACTTAACTAGCCTGGATGTGTGTGTGTGTGTCTGCGGCAGCCTGCGTTCAAATGTGTTCAGACAACAAAATTGTAAATAGCAGCTTTAGGAAGGGTGATACATTATCGAGGCCTTCTAGGAATTCAACGCGCTCTGTGAGAAGAGACGCCTTGCACAGAACCGGAGGAAGCCGGCGGTTGGCACCTTCATGTAACCGGACCGAAAGCAGCGTTCCGTCCGGCGGCGATCACTCAAGTGCAGGTGCGAGAGGAGATGGCGTCGGGTGACGGCAGATGGCACACTGGTACATTGTCATGAGTTGCCATGGCAATGAGTTAAGTGTGAAGCGTGAACTCCGTTCGTTACTTGAGGTATTTATGCAAATAAAGAAAACATACATAGAGATTATGTGTCAGTGTCATTACAATTATCTCGTTGCTACCAACGGCGATAGCTTTTATTCCTGCTTGCGGGAGTCCTAGATGTTCATTATATCATAATATGATATACTGTTGTTTGTGTATTAGTTGTACATGTGTGCCATCAAATACCTCGCATTGCGCACTCGCCCACTCACTCACTCACTAACTCACTCACTCACTCACTCACTCACTCACTCACTCACTCACTCACTCACTCACTCACTCACTCACTCACTCGTTCACTCACTCACTCACTCACTCACTCACTCACTCGCTCACTCACTCCCACACGCGTGCGCGCACGCACGCACACGCACACACACACACACACACACACACACAGAGAGAGAGAGAGAGAGAGAGAGAGAGAGAGAGAGAGAGAGAGAGAGAGGGGGGGGGGGGAGAAGACAAGACAAAGAGGAAGGCGCGAGAGAGAAAACAAACGCACCACAAATTCCACAGAACGAACATAAAAAAGAGAGAAAAAAAGCTCCACAGCAGCGAGTTGTTCCGTCCTCACAATGAGATAATAGGCGGGTGAATGGGCGTTGTGGCAGGCGTGGGTGGGTGAATGGCGGCCCTAAATCCTTCAGCCGCCCTGTTTCTCGGCCGGAGGACAAGGCACTCGGTCCCTGCTCGCGCTCGGTCGTTTCGCTGAGGACAAACTGCCTGTTTAGTGTTAATGGGCTTTGCGACGCTCGGCCACACGTGTAGGTACGCACATACTTTTACGCGCACAAGATACACGTGCACACGCATGCTAATAGGAATAAACTTAAACTCACACAAATGCTAAACAACTATTTGCAACTTGATAAACATACAAACACTCACGTTACCACAATACAAAAAAAAAAAAGTATTTGTTTTCAGCGATTGTTCATTTCTTAACCTTTAATTTATTCATCACTGTCGTTTGTTCATCTGTTTTCCCAGTCGCACATTCATCCATTCACACATTTATGCATACTCTTGACTCATTCGTTATGTCACTGTCATGGATCATCCATCTATTAAATTCAGTTATTAGTTACGAAACCATGAACTTCTCCATTCATTCGCACTTTGCTCATTGACTCACAAGGTCACTTGTTTACTCATTATTGCTAGTTCACAATATATGTTTTATCGCTACCTGGTTTTGCTGGAAGTTAATACTTATATGTTGTGTTCATGCCTCCTATTCCAATTCTTAGTCATAGAGTAACCATTCTCCCTTAAACATTTGCTATCGCAGTTAGGCATTATCTGGCAACCGGCCTAGCCCCATATATATATATATATATATATATATATATATATATATATATATATATATATATATATATATACATATATACATACATATATATATATATATAGAGAGAGAGAGAGAGAGAGAGAGAGAGAGAGAGAGAACAAAGTGTTTATGTTAATTCCAATTATCAAGAATATAACGATGCTTACGTTTCCTCTCTCATCATGCAAAAAGCAAAAGCAGTTCATTCTTATATCATATTCAAGAAAGGAATTCCTTTAATTTGGAGAGAAAAAAAGGTTTTACAGTTCCTCTTCTACCCTTCCACATGATGAATTGCCTAAACAGCTGAACTGTCGTCTTCACACAACCTTTTCCAGTTTCACCAATTTGCGAACAATCATACAAATGAGGCCTTTATAGGAGAAACAAACTGATCTCTTATGGGTAAAGGAATATGCCATTAGAGGCTGCAACTTTACGACGTGAGCAAGGTCACATACACCGATAAAAATGTAATTCTGAGCAAATTAAGATTATAAGCTCAATTCCAGCATTGCTTTTCTTTCGCTCTCTGGTCGAAAGAATGCCCGTGGCCCGGAGTGATCATGCAGACCAGCCCTCCACGATGGGTCCCAGGAGGGGGCTGGCGGTTGTATAGCTAATCAGTTCGTATTTGAATGTGGACATATTCAGATTCGGTATTGATTGTGACGGCCAGTGTGGTAGCTCTCAAGGGTATAATTGCTCTCAATTGTGGGTCTCCGGTGGGTTCGCATCCTTTGTGCTCGGGCCTGAATGCGATCGAAGCCCTGAGCGGCGTGTGTAAACATTCCGAACTGATTGTTTGATGCACGGTCGGTGTCTGGCTCACTCCCTCTCGCATACCTTATACTCCTTATAACCCCGCGTGGTAAAGCTATTGCAGGTTTGATGAGGTTGTGACTAATATTTAAAGATATATTTACGCACCGTGTATTAGCACGAAAACATTTATTATACACGCATAAACATTTATACTCATTTACCCACGAAAGAACTGTATATATATTGACTCGCAGATATTACCAACACGTCTACAGTTTATTTTGTAACATGTTTATAGTAATATACGATCATGATATCATTTGCTGTTTCGGTATAGTGACCTGATATTTAGTATAATGAAGGAAAATACTGTGAATTTCGTTGTAAGGTTAGAAAAATGTATGTAATAATATCATAACCAAGTAGCATTTGATATAACCCCAAACACATCGAGCTGCGCACACAAATAATTTTCTCATTCAAAATAAAAGTCGACTTTGCTATGTAAAAGCATTTCACGGAGTTATTAAATACAAGAGTATTAACCATATATTTTGTTAAAAATGTAAGGCAGAACAGAACACTCCATTAACACGCTTGCTAAAATCCGCAACACTGCAAAATAGATGGATGCTAGATAATTCTGTAAATAGAATAAATGAATATGAATAAGCAGGCAAGCCAAAACCCTTCGTGTTATTGAGACCCATTTTGGCGCGCACATCCATCAAGATAACGTGCTCCAAAGAATGGAAGTGAAAAGACGAGTTTACTGTGGCTTATTTTATGTATCCATTGCAAATTTGGCTTCAATGAGCAAGTTATAGCAAGAAAGTTTAATTTCGGGAAAAATATAGGTATATATATCTAGTCTCCGTTTCCCCTTCGTTTTATCATGGTGCTGTTATCCATGCTGACTTCCATTTCCATGGCTTCAGCGATATAGCATATGTTTTAGTAATATGTAATATCAGTCGGTAAGCCGTCCATCTGACAAAGAGAACTAGTAAAAAGAGCTAGACCAATGAGTTACTGTAATAAAATGAAATATATATATATATGTATATATGTATGTATGTATGTATAATCACTCAAAACGCAATATTTCAGATCAAATTAAAGCAACAAAGAGACAGAAGCCAATACGACTATATCTTGCCATTTACCAGACAGAGTCAACAACACGCTACTTCAAACAATGCAGGAACTTACGTGTATGTCAATAGAGACAAGGACACCCATAGCCTCATTGCTGTATAGAATTTATGCGAAAGGGATATCCATAAATTTCAGTGTGTTTGATTAGGTATATCTGATGTTAATTGATTTCAGT
Source organism: Penaeus chinensis (assembly GCF_019202785.1). Classification (NCBI taxonomy): domain Eukaryota; kingdom Metazoa; phylum Arthropoda; class Malacostraca; order Decapoda; family Penaeidae; genus Penaeus; species Penaeus chinensis. The sequence goes on along the minus strand of NC_061819.1, from coordinate 20,733,476 downwards.
TATCAACAAATATATCGACCTTTCATATTTTATAATTAGCATTGGCATTTTGTAATAACTTACACACCACTAGATTTATGCACTGTATCCCGTTACACGCGC
>NC_061819.1:20713374-20718374 GCF_019202785.1 Penaeus chinensis | reverse complement strand
ATAATAATGATAATATTGATAATAATAATATTGACAATAGTAATAATAATAATACTAATAATGGTAACATTAATAACAATTACAATGATAATAATAGTAACATTAATAACTAACGATATCAAAAATCGTAGCAATAATAATTATGATAATAATGATAATGATAATAGAATAGAATAACAAAAAAAAAAAAAAATGACTATTTATCATTATATTATAAAATATGGAGAGCATAAAACAAAAAACAAAATTCATACTGAATTCATTTATGATTTTATAATTAACTATTAGTTGTTCGGATATAAGCGGGAAGTAATATTGATATACTGTACACTTTTCATAATATGATGTAGTGTACACTTTTTTTCCGCCGTGTAATAGACCAACGTTGCTTCTACAAATGAGGTGTCGGTGGTGGAGTAGAAAAGGCCTAAATGTATCGATAATAGATTCTTTGTAGAGATCTGCCACACCGCCGGGCCTAACCTGCCATAAGCACACATTGAGGTCGAAGCAAAGAAAATAATCTTGTACGCTTTCTTTGCCTTATTAATGTAGTCTTGCTTTTTCAACCACGACTCTGTTTGTAGGCATTCCATGATGCTTTAAAAGATACCTTTTTTCTTTTTTTTTAGATGTATGCTACTAATTCCCTTTACTTCACAACACTATGATTTTTATTAAATGTATAGCTTTCATTCATTCTGATTCATTTCACTCATTCTACTTCAGTCATCTTATTTGTTGTTTTTTTTTCTGCTGTTTTATGCATTCTTGCTTTTGAACCATATTCATCTGCTTTACTTTTCAGAATATAGATTCTATATCCACTATACTTCATACTGATTTTATGTTTCCGTACTTTTTCACAGTGACTTTGTCACAAAGCATAATGCGCCTTCTTATCCTTTTAAGCACCTTGGGTAAACTTATCATCCACTGTCCTAGTGTTTATATTGTTGACAGTATATCGAATAGATTCTGTGTATGTGAATACATCAAGTTAGTTATTCTTTTCTTGTAATATAAGGGAATATGGCGGAAGAACCTACCATACTCTATTAACAGATCAAGACATCTGTGTCTATAGAATCGATTACGGCATTGTTGCTTGGTGCGCTGGTTCTACATGGGCTCTTCAGCAGTGGTTCTTAACCTGGGGGGCGCGAGCCCTTAGAAAAAAGGCAGTAATTTCTCTAATTATCTTTGTTATTTTCTTAACGAGAGCATGGTCACATAATGGAATGTTTAACTATAATGCCACGAATTCATACTCATTAAAAAGACAAAGAAAACATACTTATAATTTTCTTTAAAATCTGGGAGGGAATTTTCTTTACATATGCAAGGGAGGAGTGGAGGGAAGGATAAATTCCTAAAGGTGCGCGTGGTAGTTCAAAGGTTAAGAACCACTGCTACAGAGATATAGAGTAATGTAATGAGCGCACATATCTTCCTGTCGCCAATAATAAGCAGCGGGAGCCGATTCTCGTGTCCTACCTTCGTACTCAAGGGAAAATGTAAGAGAAGTTTGGTAGTTGGAACACCGTAAAAACGGCTACCGTGTCCAGCAGGATAACCTAAAAACTCACCGCAACAAATATAAATGCTAATATCAGGAATTATCTCGTTCCCCATTCTTCAAGCCAGATATTTTGACAAAAGTGGGAATGTCGACGCCATTCTCCCCCAAATCAATTTCCGAAGTATCCCAAAAGTAGGAGGAGAAAAGGAAGGAAAAATAAAAATGTTATCGTGGGGGGGATTCTATTCAGGGACAAAACTTTGAATGACTAGTTTGAACAAATGGCGAATATTTCGTTTACAGATGCGAAACTGAGCTTCTATATAATTGGCGTACCCGGTATCAGAGTCAGGTAAACAGTCGCTTACCTGATATATATCCACCACCAGCTTCCCAGTTTCTTTTTTTTTTTTTTTTTTGTAAAATAGAGAGATGTTTTCAATATCAGTAAATAAGTATTTAAAAAGAGTGACTAAGAAAGTTCTTAAATAAAAGTTTTGATCAATATAGCAATCATGATTATTACTTCCGTATCCCATTCCCATTGTATCTTGTCTATCTCTGTCTTTATCACTATCGATCACTCTGCCTCAGTCCATCGTAATCTGTGATTACAGAACCCAACGAGTGAATAACATTTTTCATTGTATTATAAACTTCAAAAATACAGATGGGCATCGAAGCGGATTATCAATTTATTATTGTCATTAATATAATGGTTAATACCAAACTGATAAAATTGCAAAATAACCATGGCAGGAGGAATGGACGGAGTGCCATGACTGCCTCACAAAGCGTTTGTTCCGTGGAATTCGCCAGCTAATTTACCCATTAAAAGCCATTTACGGTAGCATCTCTGAATGTTCGTGGAATTGAAAATGATCATGGATATTTTTTTTTCTTTTTTATTAACAGTGACGCGAACAATTTACGTCATATGATATCATGCTGACCATTCACAATACATACATATCAAAACATAACAGATCATAACTAATACCACACGCATGAACTGAAATGTGAAAAAAATGTACGTCAGCTTGTTTCTTTAAATTACCATTGGGTATTATTATAGTTATTATCATTTCCCCCCTACATTTCGAAACAATTTAACGTCAAAACCCTTATTTCCGCCAATATAAAAGTGCTACACTTCCCTATGACCCCGCCCTTATTTGTGGGGCGGAATCATAAATAAACAGCTGCACCTCGCTGATGTTAAAATTTGATGCTGCAGCGCATGATGCATTATTCAGTAACGATGATGTTAATGAAGATATTATTGCACTAAGTGCTAGACTAACTGTGTGTGTGTGTGTGTGTGTGTGTGTGTGTGTGTGTGTGTGTGTGTGTGTGTGTGTGTGTGTGTGTGTGTGTGTGTGTGTGTGTGTGTGTGTGTGTGTTTTATATATATATATATATATATATATATATATATATATATATATATATATATATATACATATATATGTACATGTGTGTATAATGTACACTTATTTACCTGTGTTCTTTTCAATTTCCATTCGTTAGGGGGATATGTAATGAGATATAATAGAAAATATTCAACATCTATTACTATGATATGAGCGTAAGAAATATCTCGCAGTTAGTTAATATGTGAAAACATGGTGAACATTTTCACTAGATCGTCATGCTCTGGGGCCTTTGCTTAGAAGAGCTAGGCTCAGCTTTCGTATGCCTACGCCTTTAATTAACACATTTCGATATATTATGCACAGGCACTCGTTTTTATTATAACATTTATGCTTTAATCTTGAGCCTAGGCCTTCAAAAGTGTTCCATGAAGAATGAGATACTGGAAAGTATTTCAGATTCATGCTTTGTTTACAAATGCGTTTGTATGATCAGAAGACTTACGAAAATTTATATTAAGTTCTACATAATCAGTTTACTTACTGAATTATATATAATATGAAGGCGTAAACTCATATATCCTTTTAAACGTAATTAATATCAATTGATAAATAGTGACATTTTTAAAACATTTACAGTGGGTGTGGCGTTTGAAACCGATGTCGATAAACGAAGGAAGACGTATGATGGGAGGCGCTTAGGACCAGCGCATTTTCAACTAAATTTGATAGTTTTCCGTCGTTTGATTTGTGATGTTAATGACTAACAACTTGTTTTTATTGTCATATCCTAATGTAATATCAGTAAAACAGGGATTAATAATTTAATACAATTCAAAAATACAATCAGATTAGTCGACTCGAACACGATTCCTAAGAATGGGGTGGATTCGAACTTTTGGAACTGCGAAATACCATTGTAACAGTTTTTTGCCATAGAAATGAGGGCTCATATGGATGACGAAATGGCTATCATGATACCCAATTAACCTACCCAGAAATCAGGGACTGAGGCATATTTCTATGCTCGAGTTAATTGGATTTCACTTAAATATATAAAAACAAAAATTAATTTCCCTTTCGTGTACTTTAAAATTCTATTTTTGAACTATGTCTTTCTAATTGATTGTTAGCCAAAATCTTCAGAGGTCTCATTTCCACTGTCAAATCTTATGTTGTACTGTATGATGTATTATACAGTAACGATATACATACATACACATACACATACACACACACACACACATACACATACACACATACACACACGTATGTGTGTGTGTGTGTGTGTGTGTGTGTGTGTGTGTGTGTGTGTGTGTGTGTGTGTGTGTGTGTGTGTGTGTGTGTGTGTGTGTGTGTGTAAATTCACAGTAATTGGGGTGGAGTTAAACCTTTGGCAACAGCATGGGAACATTGGCACGTTGCTGTCGCGAATTAACTTTGCAACAGTTTCTAGTGTCAAAAGACAACGGAAATGAAGGCTAAGTTCATGGTCACGTGACTCCTCAAAAAGACACATCCTCTTCTGAAAGTTAATAGTGCACTCCAGTTCTAATATACTTAAAAGAATGTATGAAAAACTAAAATATAACTATTTTCTTACATTGGTATATTTCTTGACAATCATATGTACTTGGTAGAACAAAAATGAAAAATATGGAAAGAGGCAGAACAACAGAAACACTTTTTCATCGGTGTACAGTTTATTTAACCACCACCTACATTTTCAAAATTTATTAACAAATTTCTTCATTGCCTACATCAGAAAAAATAAACTATCTGTGTTTCTTTACATCATTTCACTACAAACATACGGTTGTCTATTCTGTCACACTTATAATGTTGGCATATATTTTCATAATAATATTTATAATTTTTCTTTTATATTAAAGTGTTTTGATGCATTTGTGATGTTTCCCTTTCAAAGGCAGCTTGCAATATTTGTAATTCACAAACTAAATGTGATAAAAGCTATTCTGTAAAGACAGAAAAGAAAAATGAAAGATCTTCACCATAGGTAACAATTCCATCACAACATCATGTGCATAAAAACCTACCATTTGCAATGCAATCTTTCGTGTTCTTTGTTCATTAAAATATCACAT
>NC_061819.1:20688374-20708374 GCF_019202785.1 Penaeus chinensis | reverse complement strand
TATGTGCAGGAAATGCATGCAAATATATGTATATGTACATGTATGAGTGTGCATGTGCATGTGCATGTGCATGTGTGTGTATGTGTGTGTGTGAGTGCAAGTGTATGTATGTGTCTATTCAAATTATTTACATCAGTATAATCTATCGGAGACTTGAAATAAAAATTATTAATAATTTACAACAGTATCACTTGTGTTGAAACTAGTACAAATGTAATTTAAACAGCATTCTCTCAATGATCTGAGTAACAAAAAATGATTGTATTTCCCACTGTATCTTGTCACGTGTCTTTCTCACTTGATAAATATCTTTTGAAAATACTGATCAGATAATAGTAATTCTCCATAACAATATCTAGTTTAATCCCACATATAATGAAGAAAAAAATTAATAATATAATAAAAAAAATTATATAAAATAAATAAATTAATTAATTTAAAAAATTGCAGCAACAAGTCCTGCTAACCCCAAGCAAAATGTTGAAAGCATGCTCACCTTCTTGCCGATGGAGTGCGAAGCATGTCGTGGTCAGATCTCTTGCTTGCCATCTTTGCATCATGGCGCTGTTTGAACCTCACCTTGTCGGAGAGAGTGGGGTGGACGTCCACCCAGTAGAAGCGCCACGCCATCACAGGCAGCATCAACACCACGATAGTTAGGAGCGAGGTAAAGTAGAACATTGGCTCACCCATGGCCTATGGACAGACAACCATAATGACTTCCTAAAGCTGAAAGTCCTGTTCAGTACATGTAGATTTTCAAATATTGCATTCAACTGAAAATGTGACACTCTGTCTAGAAAAGCGATATAACAAAACATACCTTTGCTAGAGCTCCAACGTATTCACCACCAATGACGAAGTTGTAGAAGTATTGCAACAGAAAGTAAAAGATGAGAGATCCCCATATTGTGACGTGGTTGAACATGGTCCAATATGATGTATCCAAACAAATCTAAAAATAAGACAGAAGTAACTAATTATTTTATGTATACTTATATTGGGAAGTTTTGTAGACAAAAAATGATATTTAGTTAATATGTTTCTCTATCTGCTACAATATTTTCCTATTTTCCCCTAAGGAAAACAGTGCACTTCTGATACTAACTTGTACAGTGACTACAATGACAAGTATTGTTGCTACGACACTGCCAAATGTCTGCTGATCAGCCATGCTACGTCCATCCTGATCCATGCCATTGTAGTATGCACCTGCAATATTGAAATAATTGTGTTAATAGTTACTATATTGTTTACAACAAAATCTTGTACTTAATTTGCCTAAATTATATAATCTACTCAGGGTTTGTGTACAAATTTATATACTGATAGATACCTACTGTAAAATAATTGCTTCCTAATTCAATTTTTTTTCTTTCAAGCTTGTTCTCACATGCTCTTGTTCACCTTTACAAAAGGGCATAGTTCCCAAATATATTAGATTGAAATGATAATCAGTATATAAAAAATCTGTCATTTACTGCATAGCTTCGGTAGTGATAAAAATTCCTTAACACAAAGAAGGCAAAATAATAAAAAATGCAAACACCAAATCTTCTTAACATATCTGTGCTGGTGGTCAAGGTGATGTACATCAAAGTGTATTATACATATATGAAAATACTTCTTATCTTACCTCAATATAAAAAATATGAATATCATCTGCTTGGTACTGGAATTTGCATGGGACTGGTAAATGACACCAATGCAATGCTTTTGCATATAATAATCTTATTCGCCTTACAAAGTTTAACTTCACATAGTGCTACTCAATTTTCTGGCACTGTATCACTTGAAAATGAAGAAAACAAGACTCACCAAAGGGTATGAAGAACAGGACACAAGAGGTTAGAAATCCGTGAAGGGCAGATCTGAAGAATTCTCGTTTATTAAACAGAGCATTGTTGAGGCCAGGGCTGTAGAGACGGGGAAACTTGATACTATTCACTGCATTGACATCTTGTTCAAAGATGCCGAGAGCCAACACAGGCATCGATGTGTAGAACAGATTATAGACTGATATAAACATGGGATCAAACAGTGTCTGTGTTGGGGAAGAAAGAGAAAAAAACAAATCCTAGTATTGGTGCTAGTGATGAGGAATCACAAAATAAATAAATTTGTGAATCAGTTGAGCCCCTTCATTTGTGTGTATGTACACTGTAAGTTACCTCAACAATCTAAAGTGTATTTTTTTGTAATATTTTGTTCAAAATAAATCTTAAGCAAACTAAAGGTGATTAGATTTATGTCACAAGATTGTTGAGGAAAAAATTCAAGTGCAGGGGCTTAACTTCACACTCAGGCATTACAAATCAAAGCTGGTGGTACATTCAAAAGTAAAATAATAATGGAATGTGTTTTAACATTTTCAAACACACATACTTCTTGAGAACTTCATGCTTTATGGGACTAATATCAATATATACCAGAATATTTTCTGGTATTTTCTTATTCTTATAGTGATTCCATAATTTCTGAAGAGCCACTGATATTGAACCCCAAAATATAATGAACAAAAAGCCTTAACAAATTGCAATGTGCTGCAATAAGGCATCTTGCATTGAAGACACATCTAGAAAAGGAAAAGGTACACCAGATGAGACATCCTGGACATAGTGTTATCACTCAAAAAGAGCTACTTGTGACTGGAGGACTGGATCCAGATTGCATGAAATGCAAGGTTTTCATTGGGCTTTTTCTTTGTGGGGAGGGAGAGGGGAGTACATGGAGTGTCTAGAGAGTACATGAACATTCACTGCCACATCTAGTGTAGACAAACCTCTAGGACTCTTCACACATTCTCTGTCTGAAGTTTCCGGTCTTCTTGGCTGAAGTATATACACATCTAGTGAGGTAAAACATCAAGGTGATGGTGACAGAGGCTATAGGTGAATGTGACAACTGTACAAGACAACATCTCTCACACAACCACTCACCAAAGGGTATAGACAATATGAGGAATGAGGTAATGGCACCATGAACAGCACTCCACATAAAAACTCGTTTATTGAAAAATCTGTTGGTGTGACCAGGATTGTAGAGTTTGGGGAAACGACGACTATAGTAATCATCGACATCTTGGTCCATGATTCCCAAGCACAGGACAGGGAGTGAGGTATAAAAAAGGTTGTAGGTCGAGATAAAGAAAGGATCATACACAGTCTGAAAGACGGAAACAAATTGTATGCACAACATTAGAACACCTTCATTAATTACTAATACTTGAAGAAGAACCTGAAATAAAAAATGAAACCAAACAAGTTTAGGTTTCTTTTCATGTAATATCAGCAGCAGTCATCTCATTACATGAAAAATCTGTAAAAAAAAAATTCAAACTTGTGAACTGCACCACCATTGCTTGAAAACATCCTTTACCTAATTCACAATTCTTCTGGATTTGAACTTTTACCCATCATCTACAATTATATGGAAAAAGAATATCAAGAGACCAGCTCTTTACCAGAAATTATTCTATTCTATTAAGACAACATTCACTCTAAGGAAACACTAAAGCACGTTTTCTTACCTGTGCTGAGAATGCCACAAAGAAGGCAAACCAAAAGTGGCATAAAGTGAAAGCAAAGTTTTTGTAGAAGAAGTATCTAAGGAACTTGCACATCCGGTAGTAGGACCAACGCCCGTGCACCAGCAACAGTCTCTCGAGAAAACGGAACTGCGCCACTGAATAATCCGATGCCAAGACTGCTTGTAAGCCCTCCTGGCCAGATATACCTACTCCAATGTGAGCAGCTAGGAGAGTAATAAAAATGCCTTACAAAATCTGACTTTTCCCTTGATTTGGAACTCTGTATAAGAATATTTGAAATGTCATTTTATAACGCACATTGCATTCCTGAGTTATTTCAAGCCAAATATACAAATTCAAAAAGCTTGCTCCAGAGAACTATATCTTTTATACACTTACTTTTAATCATTGACACATCATTAGCTCCATCACCCACTGCCAGAGTCACTGCTTTCTTGTAGCGTTTCACCAAATCAACAACCAAGGCTTTTTGCAAGGGTGTCACTCTACAGCAAATAACGGATTTACCTGTCAAATTCATAAATAATTAATAAGCACTCCAAATAAAAAATGTGTGACACTTCTGCACCTATATTCCAAGTTATTGATTAATGAATTGGAAAAAAGTAAAAATGGCAACAAAACCATTACTAATGGATCTCTGTAGAAAGAAATGTTAATTTCTGTTTCAGTTTGCTTGGGTTCATATCTACCTATATAGGTTATTTGTCTGAACAAGGTAATATCTAAAAAGGTCTTTGATTGCAACAGTTTCCCTACTGTGAATTTCCCAAACAATAAATCATGAAGTGTTTTATCTTTCAGCATTAAACTAATTAATAGTTTAAGCTGAAAGAATATATAATCTTTACTTACACTGACTGGCAACTTCCAGGAAAAGCTGCTCAAACTTGGGACTGAGAGCCCAAACTAAGGAGTGTCCATTAATGACCAGAGCAAAGCCTCCATTTGGCTCACCAGCATCACTCAGGGTGTCCTGCCCAACGCCTTCATCACTGTAAATGCTAACAATGTAAACAGCAGTGAGAATACCAGCACAACAAGGCATCCATTTACTGAAGGGAAATTACTTGGAGAGAGAGTGATGCATCTAGTTTGATGCATCAAGAGCATTTCCATTACTTTGAGAACTTCTTGATGTCTCTACAATTACACCTGTAATTGTTAATATCTCTATTTCAAGCCTGACAAAAAAATAAACTCTTGAAGGTACACTGATTACAAAACTTGTAACTGAATAAGAATTCTGACATATGCTCTATTCGCGCAGCATGAGGGCTATCTTTCAATAAAAACTGCCTAACATTGGCTCATCTACAAACACTGCAATACCATCCATACTACTACTAATAATAAAAACACTAATCAAATGTAAAACCAGTATTTTATTAGATGTCTGATTATCTCTATATGTTAATTAACCCATTGGATTCGGGTGCCCTGCAGCTTGCATGTGGACCCAAGTCCATTAGGCTTAAATGAGTGACAACTCTCCTGGGTGTGTGGCTTGTAGGCCCACCCCACATGAACACTCACATGTGGTAGCAAGGCTCCTTGCCTCCTCTTTGCAATGTTAATTTATCTTTTTTGCATTAGTCTCTTTTTTCTTTTTTGCCATTTTCCACAGTCTATTTTAGTTTCTTTGAGCGGACTACTTATCACGTTTCTTTGTAATCTACGATCCTGTACAATAACACTAATAGTAAGTAACATTGTGTTATTTGTTTCATTTAAAATTGATTTGTAACACACCCAGCACCATTGGTCATAGTAGGCAGGAATTGGATCCTGAGCATGGAAATAGTTTCCTTCCTGGAGCCAGCACTCTTCCAGGGATGGTTCATAAATTTGTACATTCCTCCTTAGTTTACCAGTGGTAATAAATGCCCACTGAGTCTAATCTTCCTCCCAGATCTTTGTGAACTCATGATGAGTCATTCCTGTCACCATTGCCCTTAGCCAAATTTTTCATGATGGCACATTCCCATCACCTCAGCCCTCAGCCAAATTTTTTGAGACCTGACGGCCACACCACCCGGATGCAATGTGTTAATCTTATTATTACTCTGATACAGAAATTAAGGAAACAGCATTTATATCTTTTCATTAAAGAACAATTTTCAAATAACATTTTTCCAATGCCCATTTCATGTCACTAAAGTCTTAACTTAAAAGCAAGTGAGACTAAATACATATTAGGTAAGTGAAATTCACATACATGAATTTGAAATAATACCTATGTGCAGTACCCTTTCTTAAGGTAACATTATCAAGGCAGTCACCTGTGTGCTATTTGCAAAACATTTAGGGGCTCATTAATTTGCTATTAACATAACAACTGATGGAACTATATTGCAATTTGTGCTTCCACTAAGCTTTATATACAATCATCAGTTTTGTTTTAAACAGACACTTTTATCAAATAGACATTTTTAACATTAATTTTTCACATAGTATGTGCAGTGTTTATCTTCACAGACAGTCTGATGATGTGCTATTGCAGTGTTAACTAGAGCGTGTTAACTAGAGCGAAGTGAATACTTTTTGATTGATCTACTGGCCTTTCCACTTTTACCAATTTAAAAGTAATCTTTAACGCTGAACTACATAACTATTTTCAGTGTATTTCTTCAGAATGTATTATGTTGCTGGTATTATATCAAGCAAAACATGAGTAATGTCAGGATCAAATAAGATTACACTATTATCACTGGATAGATGTAGATTTCTTATTTTTAAGGGATACTAAGAATGTAACATAACCTCTACTGGACTGCCAATTTACAGTTGCCAGTAGGAAAGAAATTCTGGGGTAGGCTATTTACTTATCATTAATGTAAAAATGTTGTAGGGAAAAACACAATAAAGTCTATAATCACAAATTATAATCCAAAGTAATTCCATCACTATCAGAAATTAATGTTAAATTTCAACCCAGCAACTATTAAATGCTTTACTAATTCCTTTGACAGAAGCTACATTTAGATTACTCTACATTCCATTTAGATATGCAATAGTATCATGCTATAATTTTGACATCAAGGAATTAGACTCAACTCTTCATAAATAACAAGTGTTCTCTCTCTCTCTCAAAAAATAATATTCAATTACAGCCAACTAAATAAAATGAAAAGATGCCTTGCTGTGCATAAAAAACAATAATTAAATATAACATTACCATCTTTTAAACTACGTATCTTAAAAAAGCAACTTACTCTGAAAAAAATAGTGAAGTACTTAACCTAATACATACCACTCTTGCATACTGTGAAATTTGTATTCATATACTAGAGACATGCAAAGACGAATACATTTTCTCAATAGTACATGCAGCAATCATTTTTAGTTTCCTGTCTGAAAACTCTGTGCAAATAAAGTCAATCTACAGGAGGTCAGGTCAAATGAACATACTAGTCTTAGTAAGGTCTATGCTGGTATGATTAAACAAAGCTGGCTTAGGTATTTCTCATATTAAAAACAGGAGTGTAACTATTTTATACTCATCTCACTAAATTATTCATACAAAGGCTCTTTACCTGAATGTGACAACTGATAGATTTGTCTGAGGTTGACTTGTAGCATTAACATTGCGAATCTCCTCACGATATTTCTTGAGCTGATCTTCAACTTCGGAGGCAGTGTGGGCGTCGATGATGAAGATATCAAGCATATCATCTGTCAACAACTAGAGGAAACAAGTCATGAAAATGGTTCATCATCATATTAATAATAGTGAACTTTACTTAAGACATAAGTTAACATAAACACCCTTTTAATCTTCATAAGCATATTTCATTTAACCACATATGACTTCCTTCTTTGTGTTTAATTTGTTTTATAAAAACAATGAAATAAAAATATGGGAAGATATGGATGGAAAGGGGATAAAACAAACATACCTGGCAGGAATAACCAATATTGATTGCAGTTTCCTGTTTGTCACCTGTAAGCACCCAGATCTTAATGCCAGCAACTGCAAGATTGGCTATGGTTTGAGGCACTCCATCTTGCAGTTTGTCCTCAATAGCTGTAGCTCCTGTAAAACATGTATGTAAAGACTATTAGGAATAAGAAATAAATAAATGTATATAAGGATATGTTCATATAGTGTACTGCAATAAAACAAACTATATCTTTTTTGGGCCAATTGGATCAGCAAGAAATTACTTACCCAAGAGAATAAGATCCTTTTCAATTTCTTCATAAATAGCATCTAATTTCTCCTCTCGCCTGTCCAGAGAAATGGCAGCTTCATGATGCCGAGCTTTCCAATCCTGCAGGCAAAGTGTGTCTCTTTACATTATCATTCATTTCCTGTACATCACAAATATACTGGTACATGGAATAACTGGTATTTCTAAAAATGAAAAGTAAGTTTTTACAAAACTTTTTTTTTTTTTTTTATCTACAAAACTCAGGATTTATTCAAAACCAAAAATAAGATATATGTGTACAGCAAACAGCAAAATCTCTTGGTCTATAACACCCAAGGGCATTGACCTACTTGAAAATATTCTCCATCTAAATCCTTGTACGCAAGGCATAGTGTTCGCAAACCTTCGCCTGCAAATTTCTGAAATGTAAAAGTAAAATTTCTTATCAAGAATATGTTGGTTGCCACAAGACAGAAGATGAAAACCTAGAGCATATACAGAGCATTTTTTTTTTTTTAATAAAATAAAATAAAATGTTATTACTCTGATTATTAGTGGTAACTTTATATGACGAATTCAATGAAAATAATGTTTATTTCTTTTGAAAATTTCATATTAAGTTATACTAACTGAAAAACAAAATCTTTCAGACTTACATTCAGATGCTCCTGAGTATGATATTTCAAACTTTCTTGCCCATCTTTTAATCTTTCGTATATTATGGAGTCGGCGCCTTTACAATAGAGACGTATTTTACCATCTCTCTTGAGAATTACTGACATTCTTTTCCTGACATTATTAAAGTCAAGGATACAAAGCAGCTCATATACTTCTTCATTTTCTTTTGCCTAAGGATGAGAAAATTTATAAAGTTAATGGCATAAGTGTAACTATTTTTAGTTCAACAACCAATACGAAATCATATTATTTAATTTCCTCCTTAGCTAAATGTTTCACCTTCTTACATTGCAAATACAATTCTGAGAGATAAATTAATGACTGGTACCTCCTACACTATAACTGCATTCATATATTAAAGATAAAACAGTCAATGGCTTCAATAAGAGGATCCACTTACTGATATGGTAATACTATTTGGCGTGCGAGAAAGGAAAACAAAACCAAAGTTGCGAGCCGCTGAGACCAACGCTGCCTCATCTGGTGACTGTGCTTGGTATTCCAATTTTCCTGAAACAATAAATCCAAAGGTAAAAGTTAAACTAAAAATGAGCAAACAATACAAATTTATGATGTCTTTTTACTGATTCTTGGACATCTTGTCATCAAATTCCATGAATTCTAACTTTAACATTAAAATATTCCAAACTATACATGATCTTAAGAGTAATGTAAAGGATAACTCTCTATCAGTTAGATCCTCCTATTCACATAATTATTTAGCATAATTATATAAAAGTTAATTGTCCTGCCTCAAAGTCATAAAAGAACTTACCATTTTTATCCTCTGACATCACAGTGTGACAAAGTGCCAGGAGTCGAAAGAAGAGCTCACAGCTGGGATCACTGGCATCTAGAGCATCTGTCAGTGCATGGTCATAAAACTTGAAGCTTGACTCATGGTACGGGTTGTGTGACAAATCCACTGATCTTGTGTACTGGAAAAAAGTTAAGATAGTTACTCTCAAAAGACTCATTCTAACCCTAGACTATTCATGCAAAGTTCAAACTTTTGCTAGCATGCACAATATAACTATAGTTACCTGTATTATTCAATATATTTTGACAAACAAAAATGCTTTATAATCATATCAAAAGAAAACCACATTCTAAAAAGAACTGGAAAACGATTACATATGATATCAAACCAAACAGAAAAGCTTTAGTTTTGAAATTAGTACAATATTATATTAGCTATGTTAATCACATGCTCAACAATTTATGGTGCATGCAGCATAATTGTTTTATAATTATTATATCATTACTTGATTAACATTACAGATTTATAACAAAATGGCATCAAGTCATCAGATTCTTAAAAAAAGAAGAAGAGGAAAAACAGAAGAACAGAGTAGGTACACTGCTACAAATAATGTTTAGATACTATTTAGTCCATTATAAGGATAATTCTATTTCATACTGTATCAAGAATCTGATGTGTAATTTACAAGAAAGTTTACCATCATACAGAGATGCAATAACAACATTCATTCATACTTGTTGACACTAATGTTACAAACTAATTACATGTTTCTCCATTAACAATGTAAAATGAGGATTTATCATCCATTAACATCACATAAACAAAGATTAACTAAAAAGCAGGAACACTAAGAAATATCTAAAATACTTTTTTTCACTGGCACCTACATCTTTACAAGGGGCATGGAGTACAGTGTATAAATACCTGCCAGTAAATTTAGTGTAATAAGATTTCATAAAATGAATATCACCTTGGTGAATATGATAAATACTAGTATATGCTTTATTTTATTATATACTTTTATACAATTATATAATACAAGGGTGAAAAAATAATAACAGCTCATGATAACCATGTCACAATTTTTTGTTTGTTTCATGAGTGCTGTGGCAAATATGCATGTCTTTCAAAATATCACACTAAATACTTCCACACCTATCTCCGAATGTAATATCTCTGTTTTTGCATCTAAGAATTTTAATGTGTTAGTATGTTTTATAACTTAATTTCCTAAAAAATGGATATACAGTTATCAGTAATATAATTTTCTTTTAGACAAAAACAATCCACTTCCATTTTCATTTATAATATATCTTTAGTCTCAATTACTGCTGATAAAAACAGGACCCACCAGAGTGAGGATAAATATAACCCACTCATGATGACTGGTGTCCTATAATGTCATGGCTAAACTTTCACTCACGCCGAGGTGACATCCTACCACATTTTGCACACTTGAGCCTGCTCTACATTGTGCATTGCTAAACAGTTGTTTGCTTATTTGGCCCTGACTACTGTCACTGAGAAACAGATCCTTAAAGCCTCTTTTCTGTCTTACATCCTAAGATGCTGTTTATGATGCAGTCAAGAGCATGGAGAGCAGAGTGTATGCATATATTTTTTCTCATTTCTCTTAAGTAACTGACTGCATGAGATCCTTGGCACATGGCTAGGATATCCCACTATCTTTGAGTTAATCATACATAATAATATAAAGACATTTCTTTAGCCTGAAATTAACATCTTGGTAAATCTATATAGTCTTTCAAGACTGTATACCTTTTCTTTTCATCCTGAAAATGTGTTCCTTCAGCTGAGCAAAATTTATGCACAAGTGCACAGGAATGTTTGCTTAAAGATAAATATTTTTATGACAAGAAAATATAAATCTATATTGTTTTTACATGCATCACTTCTTACACAGGCATATGAAACCATTGTTGTATAATATTACCATAATGTTCTACAAATGTTACAGTCACCAAGTCATCATATCCACAAATTATTCAAATCCATAATTAATGTCATTAAAAATTTGTTAAACAGGTTAAAATAGAGCAAACTACGAAGAACCCTTTTTTTAACAAGAATTAAAAATTAATTATTACTACTTTGACATATAAAGTAAATGAGGATATATTACTTGTTTTAATATGTACATTTATTTATCTTCCCTTCTGATTTACAATATAGCTCTAGTCTTATTCAAAGATTTATATCAGTGTGTGATATGATATAAAGAAATAATTTGCAGAATAATCAGTTTATAATGTTTGCCTAATTTTCAAAATCATTTTTCTAGCAATATATCTTAATCAAAGATTTATATCAGTGAGTGATGTGATATGAAGATATTACTTGCAGAATAATCAGTTAAAACAATAAATCATTTATAATTTTTGCCTAATTTTTTAAATATTTTTTTAAAGTAATATATCAATCTCAGTTACCCTTTTACATGTTAAAACAAAAAAAAAGATACAAAGATGATTACAATTATCATTCATAATAATATAGCATATAATTTTATATATTTTTAAAATTTTAATGGAACATATAATTTAATAGTGTTTACACCAGTGGTTCCCAACATTTTTCCACTCATGACCCCCTTCTTAAACCTCCAACAATTCCATGACCCCTCTCTATACTTCTGCAACGACCAATATCAGTTTTTTCCATTTATTTTTACCAATCTGTATAGGCTTTATCTGAAGACTTGAAATAAAAAAAAACAATTTTGCCTATAATATTTTCCCTTAAGCTTCAAAACCATACTGCTAACTCTCTGAAACATCCCTGATGGTCACAACCTACTGATTGGGAAATACTGGTTTATGCAGTACCATAGCTAGACACATGGGGCCTGGGGGGAAAGTTCCTTGAGAGGTTTAAACATTTTTTTTAGGCTACACAAAGACAAAATAATATTTACTTAATTATTTGAACTTAAAGAAACTATTTCCCATAAAACAACATGCCAATGAAAAATCACCTCCCATAGCCGCCTCCCTAGCTATGCCACTGAGTTTATAATAGACTACTTGTAAGCATACATACATATATACATACATACATAAATATATATATATATATATATATATATATATATATATATATATATATATATATGTATGGAAGTAATATTAATAGTATGTACTGAGACAAGAGGAGTGAAGAGCATTGTTACATTGTGGAGAGTCACCTGGTCTGTGTGAATTACTGTTTAGATAAAGT
This sequence comes from Penaeus chinensis, assembly GCF_019202785.1. NCBI lineage: Eukaryota > Metazoa > Arthropoda > Malacostraca > Decapoda > Penaeidae > Penaeus > Penaeus chinensis. The sequence continues at coordinate 20,695,992 of NC_061819.1, read as the reverse complement.
GTAAAGGATACAGCTGTGTTGTCAAGAAAATAAAAAGATAATAATTACTTAATAATTTATAAATAATTGATGATTACCACTTATACTGTTTTCTTGATTTAGTAAGAATTAATACATATTTGTCTGAATATTATATCTTCTAAGCCTAACACTGGCATTTTAAAAGAAAGCATAAGATAAGTACTCTATAAACTGCAAGCCTCTGAATACTCATTAATGGCCCAGAATAGGGAGTCAACCTCTACAGAATCTGCCCAATTCTGCAAACAAAGCAGTAATAGAATGGGTCAAGTGTATCCTTGAAACACCTATCCCAACAATCATTACATCAAGGCTAATAGCAAGCAGAACGGAGCGGCACGGGTGAGAATGTTAGTTACTGGCTTTTGTTGGCTTGATTCGGAATCTGAAGAAGAGAGATCCAGTAAATCAATTGAACAACTCTGCTCCATCTCCCTGCCAAGGCTGCCAGGGAATCGGCCCAGCCGTCCCGTGCCATGAAAATCACTCCGGCAGAACTCAGGGGTCGATGGACTTTGTCGGGCCCAAGCATCTACCTGTCGGTATTCTTCGTCGCTCAGCAGGTTGACCTCAGTCTCATCTAAGGGACCAATGAGGTCCGCTGTGGCTTCAGGCGAGGTTCTCAGGTTGGCATTTCGATTGCTTGATGACTTCTTCGTTTTCTTCCTGACCCAAGTTCCTGACTTCACCATTATTAACAGAAGTATAATAAAATGTTGTAATGTTTTGTTATTATATCAGACAAAATGACTCATTCAGAAAGCAGTGTGTAAAAACTCTTATTCATGACACAAACAACCATGCACGCTTATACATGCACACGCACATGTGCATACACACACACAGACACTCACTCACTCACTCACTCACTCACACACACACACACACACACACTCACTCACTCACTCACTCACTCACTCACTCACTCACTCACTCACACACACACACACACACACACACACACACACACACACACACACACACACACACACTCACTCACTCACTCACTCACTCACTCACTCACTCACTCACTCACTCACTCACTCACTCACTCACACACACACACACACACACACACACACTCACTCACTCACTCACTCACTCACTCACTCACTCACACACACACACACACACACACACACACACACACACACACACACACTCACTCACTCACTCACTCACTCACTCACTCACTCACTCACTCACACACACACACACACACACACACACACACACACACACACACACACACACACACACACACACACACACACACACACACACTCACTCACTCACTCACTCACTCACTCACTCACTCACTCACTCACTCACTCACTCACCCACCCACCCACCCACCCACCCACCCACCCACCCACCTACCCACTCACCCACTCACCCACTCACCCACTCACCCACTCACCCACTCACCCACTCACCCACTCACCCACTCACCCACCCACTCACTCACTCACTCACTCACTCACTCACTCACTCACTCACTCACCCACTCACACAATAGAAGATATATAACATTATATCAAAATTACAGAACACATGAGTAAATTATGCACATAATACCAATCTTAAAATAATAACATCCTGAATTAATTGTTGTTAATCATAAGAGTAATATCAATAACAATAATGATGATACCAATATAGATGATGATGAAGATTATTACATTTTTAAGTACAGATCATCATCCCCATAAATTATTATGCACAGCATTTGCAATTATATAATAAGCATTTATTACTACAAAAGTATACATTCTGAAGCAAGTAAACAATCATACATACTCTAACACAGGTTTCTGGCTTTAGAAATATATAAATATTTCTAAAGGATCACAAATTACCCTTAATATAAGCTTTAAAGTCATACAAGCTGAGTTTATCATTAATCTTACAAAAACAAAACAAAACAGAAATACCTTACTAAATAAAAAGTCCTACATCAGCACAATAGCTGTCTGAAACATCACTTAAGGGAACTATTTTTGAAATCAATAATATGGCTAAAATGCTTTTTAAATGCAATTCATTAAAGCATTTTGAATTCATAGACTTTTGAATCTGTCACTCAATTATGTGCATAATGACTTCAATATATTGATTTCCTTTGTAAATACATTATGATGAATATGCAGTGATAAACATATATGCATTTAAAGCATTATAGCAATTTGTCTAAGAACTAAGAAAATAATTTGCAAGTTATCTGTAACACATACACTCTCACACACACTCACACTCACACTCACTCTTGCACTGACACTCACTCTTGCTTTGACCTGTCAACATGTATGTAAAGTAACAAACACTTTTGAAGGAAACCTTTACCATTTGCTACACTGTTTTGTATCTGCTGTAATTACAGCATCTTAAATATCATTCCACTTCGGAGTGGTTCACTCCATGCTAAAATTATTTCCAGTTATAAGTACATAAAAAGCTCTTGGAGAAATTGAAAAAAATCTCATAAAGCATCTAATTATCTTGAACAGCATTCAGTCACATAAATATTGCATCCATGCACTAAAAACCTTCCAAAAATAAAAGTAAAATATAAGCATCAAAAGGTACATGCAAGCAAATTGAAGCAACAGATATCAACATGCAATATGAAGATTCTGTGTCTTCAGAATACTCGATGAATAAGTTGCACAGTCACCAATGACTTATCCCTGAAACCTAATGAGTCAAAGCAGTTCTGACACCAAGCAGAAATCAAAGACTTTTTAAAAGTATTATGATTTTTTTTCCTGTAGGCATTTTTTGCACCAATGATAATGCTTAAGATGAAAAAGCAGGATATCTAAAAATAGAAATGGCAGAAGTAACTACAACTACAGCTATATAATTACAAAATAAACATTTCTTGTCATATTTACATTAATCCACAGTAACCATAAACTATGCAACTAGTGGGTCATCCAAAATAAGGCTTACAATTCCAGACATTAATTCTACCACAGCCCTCCCATGATTACAAAAAAAAAAAAACTTCCCAATGATATCAACTTATCCAGTATTACTGCTTGAAAAATGTTTGATCTCTAAACTAATTGAAATCTAATATACTGGAATCAGCAAATCATAGTTTTTGTGATCTATCCTATTATCTTCTAAAAATATTGTATCAATACTTATATATCTGTGTATATACAGATAAAATAATTTTGTATGAGAATGTAAATACATATTTACCCAGGGTCTGTCAATTATAAATATCATAGTCATAAAAAAAAAAAATGTTAACTTACCTCACTAATTTCCAAACTTTCACCTGTTCTTGGATCTATTATATCTCCAAATGATCTTCCAGCTATAGAACATTTGTTGAATGTCATAATATTCTGCAATGATGAGAAATCACTGATTCATCTTTCAAACACAGAAAGAGTATTTGTTAAAACTGTAATTCATTCATCAATTTTAAGTGAATGCACACTTGATTATATGGGTGAGACTACAGTCATATGATTTATTTCCATGAGAATGTATGGGTATATTTAAATAAGACTTGGAAAACAGGCACAAGTTATTTGCAAGACTCATCCTGCTACTCTGAATAAATCATATTTCCCTTTTCACATAATTTATTTTTGTTGTTTTATGTAATCTTAAACAACAACAGGGGGAAGATAATATCTGCTGTCCTCAGATTACAGGTTTTAGTTATTCAGTATTTTACCTATGCATTTTATCTTGTATTACCTGTGTCAAAGTTCCAGTCTTGTCTGAGAAAATATATTCAATCTGGCCAAGCTCCTCATTCAGGGTGGTTGTGCGTGCTTTTGCATGCACCCCAGTAGGAGTATAACAAAGGGCAACATCCCAGTTGATGAGGAAGCTCTGACATAATCGAATTACTTCCACACTGAAAAGATAAAAAAGTTATAAGAACCGACAACAGATCATGACAGTGTATTTTGAAAACAATGATAATTTCCTTTTTAATTTATTACCTCAGCTATGTTAAAACACACCTGGGTGTGACACAGTTACTACAACTTAATACAGAGTAATTAACTTTAATCCTTAGGTTACTTCAAATATTAAAATATGATAAATTATCACATTTCTGACATAACCTTTTAACAGTTCATTGACTTAATCAGTTATTTTAACACTAGTACTGTTCATGGAAAATAACAAAACTGTATGCACTCTTGAATTTACATCTCAATAATCTCTATCATAAAAAAGAAAAGAAAAAAAGACAGAAAAGAAAAAACTATAAAGAATGAATGCACACTGATACTTACCTAACATATAGAGAAATAGGCACAACGGTGTTCAGGACAATTGCATATGAGAAAAAGACCAGGAGGGCTATCACAGCAGCACCACCAGCTGGCTCTGGTGGTACAAGACTATCCCATGGCAGGTAAATTCTGAAGTGCTGACCTGGAAAACAAAAGTTTTATTTGCATGTAAGCTGGGCCATGGAACACCCTCGGGCAAAACCAACCTTCATGACTGTGTTATCATCTTTTTTTATATTGCTGTTATCATTATCATCATCTTTACTGTTGTTATTATCATTATTATCACAATAATATCAATACCTTATTAATTTTTGCTATATTCCTTCACTGTGTTAGACAGCTGTATTACATAATACCCAATGTTTCCTATACTATATTCATTAACAGTACAGGATCTGTAGATACAAACCTGTCAATGTCTCCCATATTCCACAGGCTACAGTGCAAAATAGGCACATAGAAAGCAGAAAAAATACAATCTGTAAAATGGAAAAAACAAAACTCAGTACCACAGTAAAAATAAAAAAGAAAGGGGGGAGAACTGTAAATAAATGTTTCATTTTTCATTTATTAAATTTTAAACTGTCAACCGTAACCTCAATTGTCCTGCTTACCCCTAAAATAATGAAGTTTAACAATCTATCAATACTTGTGCGTTTGAACTTTGTCTTCCCAGAATTCATCATGAGTTTGGTGTCCTTGCCGGCGAAGATGACCACGCCGTAGCACCACTGAGTGTTCCGGAGGATGCAACCACGCAGCAGGATCTTGTCGTTGTCCAAAGAATGCCTGAAAGCGAGGTTGTTTTCTGTTAAGCCTTGCTGGTTGTTAAAATGATGGAATATACAATAACAAGTGCTGCGGTATGCTGCGTAAGTATGTAAGGTGTGTGTGTGTGTGTGTGTGTGTGTGTGTGTGTGTGTGTGTGTGTGTGTGTGTGTGTGTGTGTGTGTGTGTGTGTGTGTGTGTGTGTGTGTGTGTGTGTGTGTGTGTGTGTGTGTGTGTGTGTGTGTGTCTTCTGTGCTTCCATAACCGCACTTACGTTTGGTTCTCCCAGTACAAGGTTCCATCGAACTTATTAAGCTGGTTATTCGGGGGTTCACATCGAATTTCCCCCTGAAACGACCCGATGCGGCCAACATCTTGCCCGAAGTCCTCCGTCTCCGGCAGACACTGCTTGGACTTCAGGTTGGTCTCCCTAGATGCAAGAGAAATGAGGCAGTGAAGAGTGTAAATCTTTAGCAAGGCATAACTCCAACGAAAAAATCTACACCATGTGTTTTGAAAACACACCACCTACCAAGACTTTTTGTAAAATTTACTCGAAATTTAAATGTACTGCTTTATTCAGTTCCAGTATATTTCAAGCCATAAAGCTTACCCGTCCAACTCCGATGTTTCAATATAGCAAAGGCCGTTGGGTTCAGACGTGGACAACAGCAAGACATCGGCTGCCACAAACTGATTATTCTCCATCCGGATCACATCGCCCACTTCCACCTGCAATAAAAGTTAATCAAAATGAAAAAAAAAAAAAAAAAAAAAAAATACACATTATTTTTAAGAGGGACAATATACATGGTTACGTGGCGAGTTGATTACATAAAGTACCTTCTACACAGAACCAGAAAAAAAAAATTAAAAATATATATTTAAAAAATCGTTGGATCTCTCATTAATACACTCCTACACAAATAAGCCATTCTAGATACCATTTTTGGGTGTATCAGTTAATTCGAACAAAATGACACAAAGGTTATCTGGCTGCTGCACCATCATCACGTCCACGCTGTGAATACTACATGAACGCAGCATATCAAACCAGCTCACCAGCACACATTTCGTTCTCCCTGCATTGAACTGTCACGTTTCTAAACATGCAATCTTAAGTACAGGCCATTTTGATATCCGGTGACATAACCAGTGACTGAGAAACGTGCGATAGTCTTACCTTACTCCACATCTCTTCTGCCAGCTGGCCATTTCTCAACACGTAGGATTTTCTCCTGTTCACTTGGTTGTCGCTGCGGTGTCGTTGCTGAAGGGAAAGGAGAGATTCAGTAAGCACTAGACAGAAACAAATGTAATGAAAAAATATGATTCTTTCCGCAAATTACACACACACACACATACTAACATACAAGCTCACATGCACTTTATACATACATACATACATACATACATACATACATACATACATACACACACACACACACACATACATACGTACATACATACATACATACATACATACATACATACATACATACATACATACATACACACACACACACACACACACACACACACACACACATACATATTTATAAATATATATGTACGTGTGTGTGTTTATGAGGTTAGCAAAATAAAAATTTTTACAGGCCGTTGGACATACGGCATATTAATTGCCAGTGTGAAAGCATGAAAGTAAGGTCTGCGGAAATATATTTTATTTTTTCTTTTATTTTTGTTGCCTGTTTCATCGCCTTTTCTTTGCCCGTGAACACGCAGACACACGTCTATGTGTATGTATGTATGTATGTGTATGTATATGTATATGTATATGTATATGTATATGTATATGTATATGTATATGGATATGGATATGTATATGTTTATATATAAGCACACAGACATATATATGTATATAGTTTTGCATGTATATATGTATATATACATATATACACACACACACACACATACGTACCTATATATTTATAAATATGTACGTGTGTGTGTGTGTGTGTGTGTGTGTGTGTGTGTGTGTGTGTGTGTGTGTGTGTATGTGTGTGTGTGTGTGTGCATATATACATGCAAAACTATATACATATATGTCTGTGTGCTTATATATAAACACATATATATATTCATATACATATACATATACATATACATATACATATACATACACATACATACATACACACATTGTGTGTGTGTGTGTTCACGGGCAAAGAAAAGGCGATGAAACAGGCAACAAAAAGAAAAGAAAAAAAGAAAATATATTTCCCCAAACCTTACTTTCATGCTTTTACACTGGCAATTAATATGCCGTATGTCCAACGGCCTGTAAAAATGTTTTTTTTCCTAACCTCATAAACCCTCCCATCGCAGTGACACGCGAAGCAAACGGGAAAAAATGAAACGCAATACACACACACACACACACATACACACACAGAAAGAGAGAGAGAGTCAGAATGGGAGAATGAGAGACAGAAAGGGAGAAAGAGAGAGACAGAAAGGGAGAAAGAGAGACAGAAAGGGAGAAAGAGAGGGAGACAGAAAGGGAGAGAGAGAGAGACAGAAAGGGAGAAAGA
>NC_061819.1:20680874-20685874 GCF_019202785.1 Penaeus chinensis | reverse complement strand
AAGAGTATCGTTTATAATATTCACGTTTCGAAAATATCGCGTGAGGCCGTGTTATAAAATCCCCATAAGCAATGTGATTTTCAACATAACGCCATCAACGGAATTCAGTAACGATTTCCATCTAAATGAAGCGAAATAAAACCACAGTCTCGATTGCCCTCCAGTCTCATTACCATACCGATCTACAGTCTACTCACCCCCCCCCCAAAAAAAAAAAAAAAACTTTCGGCTCGCCTCAACAATATTGCTGTTTGAAGTGATGACGTCTGGAAAGCTTGATGAAAACCCAAACTCAACGTGACAACCACGGTATATAAAAAAAGTAGCCATGAGATTCCAAAAATGCAAACTACTACTACTACTGCTACTACTATTAATAATATATAATAATAATAATAATAATAATAATAATAATAATAATAATAATAATAGTAATAATAATGATAATAATAATAATAATAATAACAACAACAACAATAACAATAACAATACACAACAACAACAATAATAATAATTATTATAAAAACAATAATAGTAACGGAAAATCAACACGAAAATAATGTACCAACCGCAAATGCAATGGAAATGACACATGCACTTTTTTTTTACAGGACCCATTCTTTACTGGAACTTGGCATGCTGTCAGAAGTCATGGCCACAACTCGAGCGAGTGATTAATGTCGCGTCATACCACCTTCACAAAAATCACTTCAGGTGATATATACACACAACGCAATCAAACAAATGACAAACACACACAAAGTCATTCAAACAAGACACAAACACTCAAATGTCTCAGGGTATGGGAAATCTAGGTTGCGTCACCTTTTTTTTTCTACAAAATCCCCCTGTTTATGCCTTCCCTAAATGCCCCTTTGCTCTGCGTGATACCCATGGTGAATATATTCCAAAGATCGACTCACTGATTTTCTTCGGCGAACCACTCCATTATGTCCCTAACGTAAAATTACATTATTTTTAAATCTTGTTAAAAACAGTTGAGTTTCCCATCACCGACAGCCCCTGCGTCAAACCGTTAATGAGCTTCACAAAGAGTAAGAAAAACACACATCGGCGTAGATGTAAATAACACGGCTGGCTTAAACGTCTTCAATACTGCAGGCCTGAGCGACGCCAATCTTTCTTTCTCTAATACCAAGGTAGCCGAATAATTGATGTTCTTCGGGTGTAGTTGGTTCACACATACTAAATACCTGGAACTGAACCTCGTATGATAAACACGGCTTAATAAAACATCATGAAACGATCTGGTCAAATCTAACTCACGTCAGGACAAAGGCAGGACAACGATAGAAAGAACAAGGAAATAAAACTTCTACGATCCGAAAGGCACGGCAAAAAAAAGAGGGGAAAAGGGGAGAAGGTCAGTACAGGAGTGTATAGGGTGACGCTTGTTTGCTCTGCCATTAGCTCGCTAGGAACCCGTGGGAGGCAATGCGCTCTTGGGGAAACTCGAAGGGAGGGACGGGCGTGGGACGGGCGCTGGGCAAAGGGCAAAGGGACGGAGGAAATACCGGGAAGAGGAAGGGGTGGGGTAGCGACCCCCTAAACAAGACCCTTCATACCCCTCACACATACTTCCCTCCCCAGGCCCTCCCCTCGTTTCCGCTTCCCTCCGCCAGGAAGTGTGGATTAATCGCGTCGAGAGAAGTAAAATATTTGCGCAACGTGACGCGCGACGGCGGTGTGGACACATGTCCGGAGAGACGACCGCTCTTATTACACCAATTCCAAGAGCGCTGAGCCACGTGGGGGCGCCCTGTTGACCCTGCCAACACCCCTTGCTGCGCCTTTTCCTTGTGCCTGCCGCCTCAGTCCATGCGTGGTCCCCGAGGAGGGTGACGAAAGGAAACTATGCGAAATCATTCACAGTAATGGGAAGGGAACGGCATGACAACAGAAAGGTTATTATATTAGAAACAGAGGTATTCATATGAGAATACGAGCCTCTTATTTCTCCCTACCTACCTACCTACCTACCTACCTCCCTACCTCCCTACCTCCCTACCTCCCTACCTCCCTCCCTCCCTCCCTCCCTCCCTCCCTCCCTCCCTCCCTCCCTCCCTCCCTCCCTCCCTCCCTCCCTCCCTCCCTCCCTCCCTCCCTCCCTCCCTCCTTCCCTCTCTCTCTCTCTCACACACAATTTGTGTGCGTAATCAAATATCATCAAAATAACTATCGCCATCAATTTCCCTGATATTACATCCGTTATTAGTAAATTGCAGAAAAGTTTGATATCACCCATCGATCACATCAACTATTAAAATCAAAACGCAGGAACAAAAAAAAAAAAAAAAAATATGACGTGATTACTGGGGTCGGTTGCAGTCGATGGAGTGTTGCCAGAAAATGAAAACAAAACGAAATAACTCCCTCAATTTTGGTAAAAAGTTTCATATAAACGGAATAATAAGACTTATCATAATGTGATTCCTTTCATGCAAAACTAGAATGTTTGTCAATTGTTAAAAAATGGCGTTCAAGGAATTCAGTGTCAATATCTTCCCAGCCAAAAAGAATTAGAATAGGTATGAAAAAAAGACATTCATCCACTTGAAATATGCATAACAATTACATCATAAACACACACATGCACATACGCACACATGTATATTTACTTATATCTGTATGTGTATGTTTGTATGTATGTGTGTATGTGTGTGTATGTGCATGTACGCATGTACATATGTATATGTACATACTTTTATATATGAACTGTGTGCGTGTGCGTGTGCGTGTGCGTGTGCGTGTGCGACTGTGCGTGTGCGTGTGTGCATGTATGTGTGTGGGTACATATATATATACATATATACAAGTACATATATGAACATATAAACAAGTACATATATATACACATATACAAACAAAAACAAACACACACACTATATATAACTGTATATACATAAATATACATAAATATATATACACAGTGTGAGTATGTATGTGTATGTGTATGCATATGTGTGTGTGTGTGTGTGTGTGTGTGTGTGTGTGTGTGTGTGTGTGTGTGTGTGTGTGTGTGTGTGTGTGTGTGTGTGTGTGTGTGTACAATTTTACATGTGTGTATGTCCATGTATGTATGTTTGTATGTGCATATGCTTTTATATATGAGCTTTGTGTATGTGTGTGTGTGTGTATAAGCTAGAGAGGTGGTATGGCTCCGTGGTAGAACGCTGGCTTTGCAATCTCAAGGTCCTGGGTTTGCCCCCGGCCGCCCCTCTTAGTCGACTCAACTGTGAGTACTAACACGCCGACGTCAGCATGTGGGGGACAAAGTCGGGGCGGAAAGAAACGGGCCATCCTACCGCATCATCTCGCGGTAAGCACGTTCCTCTACGAACATACCCACTACGTCCACTGGGATAGGGGACCAACTACGACTTTCATATGTGAGCTAGAGGCGCGTGTGCGTGCGGGCGCGGGCGTATGTGTTTATTCCGCCATCTTGTTTATGTCCTGTTTATACAATTATTTACCTTTTATACCCAAACACAGCTGCGCCACTCTGGCATTCCGCTGTAGACACTGATCGGCCCACACCCCCGATCTCTCAAAATGTCCTTACATTTGTCCCGCCCCCTTCGGCATCCTGTCAAGATCGCCTATTCTGTCGTAAGCCTGCCTATTCATGGCCACACATCCTATCATTACGTCATTCTGTATACGGAAACATCCATACCTTAGCCAGATCTATCATGACACCCTTGCATACCCTCCATCCACCCTGGTGAGCTCCTTCACCCTGCCATCGGCGAAGCCACCACAGCCCTGTCAAGGCTACGAATACTTGACAACGCTGACACAGTCCTGCCATTACCTCTTTCACTCACAATCACACAGACACGTTCCTCGACTTGTTTTCTCTGCGCGTAGAAAATGAGTGTAAAGAATAAATAATAAAACAAAGTAACTAACCTAATTATCGCACCGATCAATAAGAACAACAATGAATATCTAATGGCAGACAACCCCGCTAGAAACAAACCAGGTTCACTGAAAGATGAGACAACAGCTTCGAAATAAACCTTTGTTTTTTAACGCACCACCAAACTCGTAAAGTGCTTTTCCATCCACACATAACTGATACCTTGGGACTAGATGGCTAAATTCTCGACATTGGTCCTCCAAAACATGCTTGTTTTCGTGTGAATAATACTGGGATGCATGACGCTTTGTCAAAAATAAGGTCATATTTACCTGATAAAGTACTATTTCGATAATCTATACATGATTTTGATATCTACAATTACAATGTACTACTTATCAACCTATCTTTATTTAGTAGTTCCTATCTGTTTTGATAAAAGAGTAAGATAGTCTGGCGATCTTGGAGAAGGGGGTTTCGAAAGGGCAAAGAAAGCCCTCAGCAGACTTATTCTTCCCAGACAACTTGATGCGTGTTCCTGAATAAGACCCGTTGCCCTGAATCCCGCTCCGCCAATCTGCGTGATAAGGGACAGAGAAACTACCCGAAGAATACGCTGGAAAAGAAGGCCCAAAAGACGAGCTACGAGGAAACCTCCACAGATATATCCCCCGAGCCCCGAGAATCCTGCAGCCACTTCCTGCGACAATCGTGGCGGAACCGGGAGAAGCAGGTCTCAAGTACGGCGGTCTAAGCCTTGTTGCGAGTGTTCTAAATCACGTGCTTTGAGGGCCAGAAAATACTCGACATCTGGATACGCTATCTGGAATGCCTCGCGCTATTTGGCCCAGTGACTTTATGGTGTCTTTCCTTTTCGGAGTCTTTTTGTTGCGTTTCCCATCGACCTCATGACGTCACTATTCTCTACAATCGAGTGAATTAATTCGCGAGGATAGCCATCAAATTACATGAATCATAATTAAATTAAACGCTGAAATGATTTACAGGCCCTTTCCTCCATCTGGCCGTGGGGGGGGGGGGGGGTCAGTGCTGAATTTTAAATTTCACATAACAGCTACATAATTACGGAAATGCACAGTGAACGGTATAGGTT
>NC_061819.1:20668374-20670874 GCF_019202785.1 Penaeus chinensis | reverse complement strand
AGAAGAAGAAGAAGAAGAAGAAGAAGTAGAAGAAGAAGTAGAAGAAGAAGAAGAAGAAGAAGAAGAGGTGAAGGGGGATGGAATGAAAAGATGGGGTGGAGGAAGAGCAGGGGGCCATTGCGTGAGTTCCCGGAAGACAACAGAAACATGGGGAATGTCTCACCAGGTCTCTGCGCGCTACAACTGAGGACCTTCGCCCTTATAGCCTGACTCCAATGAGGTTGTTCTCCTTTCCCATCAAAACGGGATATTGCTTATGGGGAAAGGATTAAAACGGTTCCATTCCTCTACCTCCTCTCGTTTCTAGTCACAGCTACAGCTACAGCTAAACACACACACACACACACACACACACACACACACACACACACACACACACACACACACACACACACACACACACACACACACACACACACACACAGACAGACAGACAGAGAGAGAGAGAGAGAGAGAGAGAGAGAGAGAGAGAGAGAGAGAGAGAGAGAGAGAGAGAGAGAGAGAGAGAGAGAGAGAGAGGGAGATTCCAAGAGGTGTCAAACAAACAATATCGGATGTCACGAATATTCAGAAATAAACAGAAAATTACATTGAATGGGAAATAATCAGAACCCCATAAAGAGAAGGAAAAAAAATAGAAGCAAGTGTAAGAAGGCGGGTCATTACGCACAGGCGGCTGATACTCAACAAACTGCAATGTATATTCTGAAGGCCTTTTCGATCTATCTGTTTCTGTATCTGTCATCCCCCCCCCCCCCCAATCCAAAGCCAGCTATCAGAGACGACGCTAGATAAGAAAATGAGAGCACACACACACCTGGGCAAGGCTGATCATGGAGCGACTGCCTTACGCTTTCATAGTTTCTAGAAAGAGACTTCGCGTCCGTTTGATAATGAAACCGCATGACCTCATCGCGCCCTTCTGACAGGCCTACCGATCTCAACTGACTATGACACTGTCATGAGAAGAATTTCGGGTCTGATTCGCTGCACGCTCTCGCTCGCGGCGCCTGACCCATTGGTAGTACATGTCGTTACACTTCAGTTGCTTTACTGAGTTAATCTGCTGACTCCTCTCCACTGACTGTACTCCCCGATGATTGTCCTTCCTAACGACTGTTCTCCCTACTGACTGTTCGCCCGGTTTCTTTCTTAATAACATTTTAATTCCATTCGAATATACCTAACCTCCTCCATCTGGAGCGATCCCTGTGACCTCCGAGCCCACTCTACGCCACACCTCGTGACTGAAAGGCTGCCGGATATTCTTTATCAAGTCAAATTTTGCCTTAGTAATAATCAAATATTACCAAATATTCATCGAAATCTTATCCATTGCCGAGTGCATCAGCATCAGGAAATTAAACAAAGGCACACTATTCTTATCACGTCCTTTGGGTTATCAGTGCTTGCAGACAGAGGGCACGCGATTGGGCAATGCACACCGAAACAATACAACTCGTCCGTGACAAGGTTGCGGATAAATTGCCACTGGACTACTTTATGAAACCTAAAAATATGAGGCATATGAAAATTATTTTGACCAGTATCTGTAAGCGGAAGAACACCTTTTAGTATTAATGGTATCATGATGTTCATAATGATGATAAAAAACATCAATGATAATGATAATTACTATTAAAACTCTGGCGGTGATGAAGAGATGTAATATAATTAAGATAACTTTAACCGAAACTTCCTCTTCATCACATTTTGGGTTTTGCTCTATTACAGTGACTATGGGCGTCATCCGGAAGAAGTTTCAGCTTGGAGGGAAAAGCTGATACTCCTACTCCGACAACGCACCAGAGTCGACCAGGTGACGCAAGCTGAACGCCCTCAGTCTTATCGATGGCAACGAGCTCAGTGGATATCTCCCTGCCTCTCGTATACATCGCTGCTTATCTATAGACTTATCAATTCCGGAAAAAAACACTTGCTAGCCTAATGGCACAGGGCACTAGTAAAGATGTGTGCATGTACTGTACGAGATCTTATTTCCAGTCTGGCTGTCTGCTCTAATCTCCCTCTCCTTTCCTTCCTCCTCCAATCTCTCTTTCCCTCTCATCCTTCTCATATCTATTTCATCAGATGCAGTTAATAACAGTTAATAACAAGAAATTATGTTTGAAATTCTCCCACATAAGGATATTACTAAACAATATCCAAAATGGGAATGGCGTTTCTGTAATCACAGAACTAATCAACCTGAACTCGGGGATAATATCTGTCAATAAGTTCAGGCTTATCAGAAACCTCTCTCTCCTAGCACTACATTTTGGAGAGGCAAATGACCCATAGCATATTCAGCGAGCATGGTATACAAAAAAATCAGTTGATATATAACATATTCATACGAACCATGGATACACAGTACAATAAATTTCCATGCAGACTGTACATACATCTATATCATATATGCCCATGCTTTTGAGTGAGCGCCCGAGTGCATAGTGACAAGGGAAAGCCTACGAACTTACGAATGGCACGTTTCGCAGGT
>NC_061819.1:20645874-20653374 GCF_019202785.1 Penaeus chinensis | reverse complement strand
TCGAGCAGGACGGGCGCCGGGCGCGCCTTCGACGTGCGAGGGACATCGCGCCGGAAGCTGCTGACGACACGGCTCCTCCTCCGGCGGCGCGCCTGCTCCTCCTCCAGCTCCAGGATCTCCAGTTCGAAGTCGTCGACCATAGTGGGCGCTGGGCCATGCGGCGGCCGAGGGCGGGCGCTCGTCGCGAAGAAAGAGGGCGCGGCCGTGGGTCAGGGCGTGGTAAGCGGGCGAGGGCTAGAGCGGCGGGCGGGGGTCGCACTCGCACCGCCGCGTCACCAGCCAGCGCTGAGTTACGCCCACCGCGCCATGGTGCGGCTCAGTCCACTTTTGTCTTTTGGCTCTGTTCACTCGGTCTTTCTGCTCTGTAATAACGCGGCTTCTTGTAATAAACGCCTGATCTAATAGCACTTATGACAACCACGCGCTGCTTATGCTTACTCCCTGCATCAAAGCAAGTAAAAATATCTTTCGCAACTTCATAAGAATAACATCTGGAACTCTGGAGGCTCCATTACGCAACCAATAAAAAGACACTTCGCTATAAAGAGAGAGCGAATAATGTTAGCAAAAGACGCAAGAGACCAAAACGAAGTTAAAACAACATATCAAACGATGGAGAACAAGTAGAAGTACATGAGAAAAAAGAAGAATGAACAATCATGAGGGTACTATAAAACTAAGGAGGAAAGGAGGGGGAAGGGGAGAAAAACCCTGACGGATGAGTCACACGACAAAGAGAAGGAGGACTGAGAAGGAGCGAAGGGAACGAGAAAGAGAGAGAGAGAGAGAGAGAGAGAGAGAGAGAGAGAGAGAGAGAGAGAGAGAGAGAGAGAGAGAGAGAGAGAGAGAGAGAGAGAGAGCTGTCAATACTCCAATCATTACAAAACCCAAGCTCCACGGCGAGTCTTCAACGCCGCAAATTCCGCTCCCCAAAATGTCTTCCCTCAGGCCGGGACGTGAAGGTGTGGTCCCCTCCCCCTCCCACTCCCCGTCATCTCCCCTCCCCCTCCTCCCCCCTTCCCCATGCTAACAAAAGTAATGACAATAGTAACAGCAACGACCTTCATGATCATGTGGTGGTGACGATACTTATGCCATTAATAATGAAAACGGTTATAACACACACACACACACATATATATATGTATATATACATATATATATACATATATATATACATATACATATACATAGACATATATATATACATATATATGTGTATATATGCATATATGTATATGTGTGTATACACACACGCGCACACACACACACACACACACACACACACACACACACATATATGTATATATACATATATATATGTGTGTGTGTGTGTGTGTGTGTGTGTGTGTGCGCGCGCGCGTGTATACACACATATACATATACACATATATATGTATATATATGTCTATGTCTATGTCTATGTCTATGTCTATGTATGTATGTATGTATGTATGTATGTATGTATGTATGTATGTATGTATGTATGTATGTATGTATGTATGTATGTATGTATGTATGTATGTATGCATGTATGTATATATGTATGTATGTATATGTGTATGTATATATATACATATAAATATATATATATATATATATATATATATATATATATATATATATATATCAGGGGTTCTTAACCTAGGGCCCGTGGAAGGGTTTCAGGGGTCCGTGAGGATCAGATAAAAAAATATTTATATTAGTGTATATTCTTCGATTGTTTACTTTAAAATTAAATAATACATGTATCTCATATATGTATGAGACACTCAAATCTCAATAAATAAAGTACAATGAACACATTGCATGTTTGTTTACATTAATATTTCTGGGGAAGGGGTCCATACCTTTCATTAGATCATTAAAGAGGTTCGTGACTCTACAATGGTTAAGAGCCACTGATATATATATATGTATATATATATATATATATATATATATATATATATATATATATATATGTATATATGTGTATGTGTGTGTATATGTATATATATATATATATATATATATATATGTGTGTGTGTGTGTGTGTGTGTGTGTGTGTGTGTGTGTGTGTGTGTGTGTGTGTGTGTGTGTGTGTAAATATAAATAAAAATATATATATAAATATATATATATATAAATATATATATATAAATATATATATAAATATATATATAAATATATATATACATATATATACACACACATATGTATGTATGTATGTATGTATGTATGTATGTATGTATGTATGTATGTATGTATGTATGTATGTATGTATGTATGTATGTATGTATGTATGTATGAATGTATGTATGTATGAGAGAATAAGGGAATCCATCCAGTGGCGAAACCCATTTATCCGATCGATCCCCCCCTCCCCCCCCTTCCCGCTTCCAGAACCCGCACAACATGTAATGGACTTGTGTATGCACGGCCGCCCGCTGGGAAGGAGTACTCATCTATCACACTCCCACTTTCCGTGCGTCACTCCTATTCACCTGCCATTAACATCCTTACGACGTCAGCCGCGAAGGTCGCACTCGTGCCACCCTCATTAAGAGCTGTCCCTTGTCATCTCCCACATTTCCATTATCAACCCGCACTTATACTCACACTTACACTTCTCACCCTTCACTTACACTCAAAACCACCATCTGTTACATTAATTTTATATTTATTCCTTTTCTATCAAGTTTAAATTCATACACGTCTACCTTATATACACTTGTGACTTACAATTCAAACTTGTCACATCGCACTTAGGTCCACTGTAAAACTTTCAGATCACACTTACATGCACTTTACACCTGCTACATTATGGTGACATCCTTACATCACGCCAGGAACACAATATCAGTGTAACACCATCCACACGTGCACATAACGTCAGCTACATCGCATTCTTGTGTCGTACCATAAGACGAACCAAAAGAGTAACATCGTACCGACCCAGGACTAACATACAACGGAAGGGGAAAATTAAAGCAAACCGGCGAGGAGACTCACCAAACCAACTGGGATTATCACATTAAACTAACCGGGATAGGCACAACTACCCATCCGGGATAGTCACAACTACCCATCCGGGATAGTCACAACTATCCATCCGAGATAGTCACATCAAACTGACTGGGATAGTCACACCACAGCAATTAGGATAGTCAATTAACCGACAGGAAATCACACTAAGCCGACCGGGATAGTTACAACACACCTAGTAGGATAGTGACCAATAAAAAAACGGACAGAAACCGAAAACACCGGCGGCACGGCGGGAGTGAGAGCAGCAGCGTGGCACTTCACTGTAAGGCGGCTTGGCGGTCACCTGCGAACGGAAGTGACAATGCACGCGTCCACATCATGCCATTCTCAGCCGTCGGTCACCGTGGGATGTTCTCCCAGAGCAGACGACGTGTTATTGCTGTTGTTTCTTTTTTTCTTTCTTATACTACTGCGTCTATGCTTATTATCCTCAATGTACTTTTACAATTTCCTTTTCTTTCGTCTTTAGAGTTCCGGGTGTTTTGCTCACTGGCAATGCATCTGCACTTATTAACATTATCACTGCAAATACAATCTGATTTAATTGCACCAACCCCTTTTACTTCGACCATTTTAATTTCCCAACTTCCTTTCCTTACTTCCTCCTCTGCTCCCCCGATGCTCTTTCTCTCCCCTCCTCTTTCTCTCTCTCTCTCTCTCTCTCTCTCTCTCTCTCTCTCTCTCTCTCTCTCTCTCTCTCTCTCTCTCTCTCTCTCTCTCTCTCTCTCTCTCTCCCCTAATTGCTCGCCGTCCTTGCCTCTTCCTCTTTCTCCCTCCGTCAACCAATTCTCGGCAATCGATCCTAGCGAGGCAAATTCGCGATTTTGCTCCCCCCCCCCCCCCCTTTATCTTAACTATGTCTGCTTCTGTCCCCAATTCCAACCGAAGGCACAGTGACCTTAATAGTAACTTCTGTACCGGCGGACACTCAGCGGGCCACGACGTCGGGCCTAGCAGTCAGCTCAGCCCCGAGTCTTCTGAAACCAGCGAGAACAGAGAGCGAGTGCGTGAGGGCGCGAGCAGGAGGGCGGGAAGGCGGGCGGGCGGGTGTTCGGGACCGCATGGGAGGCACTGCTCTGCCAGCCTCTGCCGTCGGTGCTCGCCAACTGCCGGAATGAGCCGTTCGCCCAGCGGGTTCGGACCGCACCGTTTGGGAAAGCAGCGCGGGTGCGCGCGCACTGCACCCACAAAAGTATACGCACTTACTTGCCTAAAATGTTTGTGTACGTGTACGAGTGTCTGTCAGTGAAGAGCAAGGAGCGAGTGAATGAGTGAGTAAATGAGCGTGTTTGAGTGTGAAATTAAAAAGATAAAAGCAGTGATAAAAGTGACGATACTAGTTACAAATGAAAGGATAGAAAAAAAAAAACACACACACAAACACAACAGACAAACAACTGACACCCGAAAGAAAATACAAGCAACAATTTAATTTCCTTTCCCTTAATGAAATACAAGACCATTTACGTGGAGGGCCGAGAATGAGACGGATTATCAATGGCTTAAAACCACCAAATCTCCCCTAATTAATGAACAAAACACTGCCGGGGCGAATAATGCCTTAAGGAATGCAGAAGCAGAACGGAAGACGGGGCGAGGGGAACCAAGGGATTAATACACAAAATCATGAATAACTAAACGCGAACAGAAGGATTAGGGAAAGAATGCGAGGATAGCTTCAGAATATCATGTAGGCGGAACACAGCAACCACAATAATAGCACAACCAAACACACACACTATCCATCTCACCCTCCCACCCTTCCTCCCTCTCTCTTCCTCTCTTCTACCCTTCCTCCTTCACCCTCTCTCACTCACCCTTCCTCCCTCCTCCTTTCCCTCCCTCCCTTCTTCCCTTCTCCTCTCCCTCCCTCCCTTCCTCCCCCCTCCTATCCCTCCTTCCCTCCTTCCCTTCCTCCCTCCTCCTCTCCCTCCCTCTTTTCCTCCCTCCCTCCCTTCCCCCCTCCTTTATCTCACCTCTCCCTTCCCCCCTCTCCCTCTCCCTCTCCCTCTCTCCTTTCCTCCCTCCTCCTCTCCCTCCCTCCTTTCCCCCTGCTTATTAGCTCATTCGTCATATTTACTGAATGTCAACCTTATTTTTATCAACAATACAGTTATTTCCCAATTATAATCGCTCTTTCGCGCCCACTGTCGCATGGAATTCTTCTACACCGAAAAAAAAAAGAAAAAAAAAAATGAATTCACGGCACACTCGATCCCAAGTCATTAATCGTGTCTTGAAATTCGCACAAAAAAACAATTCGAACGTACATAAACAGGCCATTCCTCCTCGGCCGTGCTTCGCTGGCCAAACTAATAAATACTCTCAAGAAAGCCATTCAGATCCAGATGCGTCAGGCATGTCATGGCAGCGGCAGGGAACAGTATATATTGTCTTTGAATCAATCACCCCAACAGCATACACAACCCAAAAGTAGAATGATAAAGACACCGACAACGACACTGATGCTCAAAAAAAAAAAAAACATACATATTTATACATACATATATATATACATACATACTTACATATATATATACATACATACATATATACATATATACATACATACATATATACATATATACATACATACATACATACATACATATATACATACATACATACATACATACATATATACATACATACATACATATATATATATATACACATACATATATATACATACATATATATATATATACACATACATATATATACATACATCCTTATACATATATACATACATACATGCCTACATACACATATATATAATATAATATATATATATTTATTTATTTATATATATAATATATATATATTTATTTATTTATATATATAATATATATATATTTATATATAATATACATATATATATTTATATATAATATATATATATATTTATATATAATATATATATTTATATATATATAATATATATATTTATATATAATATATATATAATATAATATATATATATATTACATCTATATATACATAACATATATATAATATATACATATATATAAATATATAAATATATATATATATATATATATATATATATATAATGACATATAAATCTTGATCTGAAAGTAAATAGATTTTTTTTCATTTGCACCTACATATCCGACTACAAAACGGAAAACAGAAAAGTCTACGGTGTCCGAATGTATTATTTCACTTACAGGTGGCGATGAGGAAATTGTGAGTTGCATTAAGCGTAACGTAACTTGTGCAATAGAGCGCAATTTCAACATTTAATTTGTATGGATACCATCTCATGTTGGCATAAGCAAGCACGACCACGAATGAAGGAAGCCTGTATCAAAGATACTGTGAACATAGATCTTGGGATGCCTCTTGCTAGGGTAGCCCATATATTGAAAAGTTCTCATAAGGAAGAACTAGTAGATCTGACGAACACTCAAAGGCCTGAAAGCTGTACCATAAGGCACTACGATCAGTATAGAGATAGCAAGCCCTCCTATGGGTGGCACCGAAGTCGAACCAGACAATGTGAAGTGGTTTTTGCCAGAATACGTTTAGGTTACAGAATGTACTGGCAACTGCATGGTGCAAGAAATGCAGATGAATTTAAAAGTAGACTGTGTAACGAAGTAAACAAGCGAACGCTTGAGCATTATATCTCGGAATGTCATGTGATACAGCCTTTCATACCACCTAACATGAGGTATAAAGAACTATGTGAATATTTCATTGCATCTGATACATTGGAAGATATACTCGTATTATATCCTAAATTTACAATGTAAAACTGCCGTAAAAAAAAAAAAAAAAAAAAAAAAAAAAAAAAAAAAAACAGTTTTATGTAAACACAGTAGCAAAAGCATATTAACGTAATATTTTTGTATGATGTATGATTTACATTTCTATATTACCATGTACAATTACAGTAGTCACAGACTACCGTACTGTGTCAGATATATGTAAAACTGGCAGATAGCCAGGGTGGTAAATAAACTTACTTACTTCTTGTTATACGTTTTCAACAAGTATTTACAAACAGACATGCTGTGTTGGCGGGGGGGGGGGGGGGGGGGGGGGCATTGCGTTTGGATGGACCACTCCAATTGCTAAGAGTCAGATATCATTCAATGTTGAAATTTCAGGCTAGATAAAGTTATACAAATATGCTCGAAAATAAGTATAAAAATTTCAAGAGAACACTCAATATTTTACAATGAGACGAATGCACTGACCCAAGTGTCATGAATAACAAAGCCAAACCGGGTTCTCCTTCTCAAAAGAACTGAGTCAATTCCTAATCATGTGTGCAAAACTACCTTCCAAAGGTATGAAGAAATAGCAAAAGGTTTCATCGTTATCCTTCATCTATAAGGATGATACAAATATAGCATGATGGAATTTGTAATACATGCACATATGTACATATGCACATATGCACATATGTGCACGCACGCGCACACACACACACACACACAC
>NC_061819.1:20630874-20635874 GCF_019202785.1 Penaeus chinensis | reverse complement strand
AGACAGAAAGAGGGAGAGAGAAAGAGGGAGATAGAAAGAGGGAGAGAGAGAGGGAGAGAGGGAGAAGAGAGAGAAAAGAGAAGAGAGAAGAGAGAGAAAAGAGAAAAGAGAAAAGAAGAAGAAGAAGAAGAAGAAGAAGAAGAAGAAGAAGAAGAAGAAGAAGAAGAAGAAGAAGAAGAAGAAGAAGAAGAAGAAGAAGAAGAAGAAGAAGAGAGGGAAGAAAATTGAATATGAAGAGAAAACGAAATGAATAGGAAAAGAGATAAACAAATAGGAAGAGAGATAAATGAATATGAAGAAAGAGAATTGAATATAAAGATAAGGCGAAATGAATAGGATGAGAAATAGAATAGGCCAGGAAGAGAAAGACAAATGGACCGGAAGAGAGAGAGAAATGAGTAGGAAGAGAAAGAGAAAGAAAAATGACCGCAGGCCTTGTGAATGTTTCCCGCTGCCTCCTCCCGCATGCACCCTGGCCGCCAAAGGTCCCCGCCCACCCCCCCTCCCCCTACCGCCCAAGGCATTCCCGCATCTTTCTTGCGGTAGATCTTCCCAGGCAGGCGACGGGGCCAAGATTTCGGCACTGGCCATTGTCTTTGCAAAACCCGTGGCACTCGATGACGTCATGCGAGGCCCGTAGAGCGCCAGGATGCATACATAACCCACATCTATTGACCAGGCGCACCGGGTCGGGCCTCACCTCACCCTCGGACGGCGTGAGAGAGGCACATGTCCTAAATACCATCTCCGAGACACGCGTGTACTGTACATATGCTCTCCCACAGAGGGTAAAAAGGTCAATGTATATTAAAAACATTTATGGAATGGTTTTTTCTTAGCCGGCTGGAGCTTTTCGTTTCTATCCCTCCCTCTCTCTTTCACTCAATGTCTCTTTTTTTCTGTCTCACTCTCTCTCCCACTCCCTCTCCCTATACCAAGGTCCCTCTATCCCTCCCTCCCTCTTAACCTAGGTCCCTCTATCCCTCCCTCCTTCTAAACCTAGGTCCCTCTATCCCTCCCTCCCCCTAATCCTATGTCCCTCTATCCCTCCCTCCCTCTAAACCTAGGTCCCTCTATCCCTCCCTCCTTCTAAACCTAAACCTAGGTCCCTCTATCCGTCCCTCCCTCTAAACCTAGGTCCCTCTATCCCTCCCTCCCTCTAAACCTAGGTCCCTCTATCCCTCCCTCCCTCTAAACCTAGGTCCCTCTATCCCTCCCTCCCTCTAAACCTAAACCTAGGTCCCTCTATCCGTCCCTCCCTCTAAACCTAGGTCCCTCTATCCCTCCCTCCCTCTAAACCTAAACCTAGGTCCCTCTATCCGTCCCTCCCTCTAAACCTAGGTCCCTCTATCCCTCCCTCCCTCTAAACTTAGGTCCCTCTATCCCTCCCTCCCTCTAAACCTAGGTCCCTCTATCCCTCCCTTCCTCTAAACCTAGGTCCCTTTATTCCTCCCTCCCCCTAATCCTAGGTTCCTCTATCCCTCCCTCCCTCTAAACCTAGGTCCCTCTATCCGTCCCTCCCTCTAAACCTAGGTCCCTCTATCCCTCCCTCCCTCTAAACCTAAACCTAGGTCCCTCTATCCGTCCCTCCCTCTAAACCTAGGTCCCTCTATCCGTCCCTCCCTCTAAACCTAGGTCCCTCTATCCCTCCCTCCCTCTAAACCTAAACCTAGGTCCCTCTATCCGTCCCTCCCTCTAAACCTAGGTCCCTCTATCCCTCCCTCCCTCTAAACCTAAACCTAGGTCCCTCTATCCCTCCCTCCCTCTAAACCTAAACCTAGGTCCCTCTATCCCTCCCTCCCTCAAAACCTGGGGCCTGGCACGGCCAGCCCAAATGTCATGGGCGCCTCTACACTGTCACACAAAGGTGGAGAAATGCCATCAGTTTCTTATTAAGTGGGGCTTGCGCTGCATTTTACATGACTCCGCCATTGGGCCTCCCTTTCCTCTCGCTCTTGTCTTTTTTCTGTCGGCGTCTGTTGGCGTCCCTTTATGGCTGAGGGGGGACTTGAACCTTTTCACCTGTCGGTTAAAAGCTATGTCCGTGTTTTAGAGTCTTTATTTCTTTCTCTCTCTTTTAAGGTGTAAACAGTCCTGTCTGTCAGTCCGATTGTCTGTCTCTCTCCGTTTCTCTTCCCTCTCCATTTCCTTTTTCCTCTTGCCCGTCTTTTTAAATACACAGGGATCGGATATCAATAAAACAAGTAAATAAATCCATCCATCCATTCATCCACGCACGCATTCACCCACCTACCAACATATCGTCTATTCCTCCATCCCTTTCCTCACCCATTCATTCATCCATCCCTCCACCAAACTCATTCCTCCATTCTTCTATCCTTTTCTTCATCCGAATACCCACTCATCCACCTATCCATCCATTCATCCGAACCCACCTACCATCCACCCATCTCCTTCCTTACCCAACAACCATCCATCCAAACATCATCACTTCATCTCTTTCTTCATGTATCTTCTTTCCCTCCAA
This sequence comes from Penaeus chinensis, assembly GCF_019202785.1. Lineage (NCBI taxonomy): Eukaryota > Metazoa > Arthropoda > Malacostraca > Decapoda > Penaeidae > Penaeus > Penaeus chinensis. The sequence continues at coordinate 20,633,386 of NC_061819.1, read as the reverse complement.
TCCACTCTCCCACCCCACACATCCATCCACCTATCCACTCACCCAACCCACCTACCCGCCCCCTTACCCGCCCATCCAGCTAAACCCAACCCACTCACCCACACACCCAAGATTCCCCACTCATTAACCTAAACACTCACCCACTCACCCAAAATTCCCCACTCATCCCCCTAAACACACCCAAAATTCCCCACTCATCCCCCTAAACACTCACCCACTCACCCAAAATTCCCCACTCGTCCTCCTAAACACTCACCCACTCACCTAAAATTCCCCACTCATCCCCCTAAACACTCACCCACTCACCCAAAATTCCCCACTCGTCCTCCTAAACACTCACCCACTCACCTAAAATTCCCCACTCATCCACCTAAACACTCACCCACACACCCAAAAATTCCCCACTCATCCATCTAAACACTCACCCAAAATTCCCCACTCCTCCACCTAAACACGCCGCACCCGTCCACCCACCCTATCCACACAAGCCCATCCATCCAATCCGAGCCCTCTTACCCCCCTCCCCTCCCCTCCCCTCCCCCTCCCCGTCCCCGCCAGCGCTTTCCTCTGAGCAATCCCTTCGCTTTTATTTCCCAAACATCGGCGCCCGGGAGACAGCTCTTATTCGCACGCCCGGCTCCCTCGCCTCCTGCAACGCCGAAACTGCGCCTCCGGTTTTTTTTTTTTTTTTCGTATTATCCCGATTCTCCTTTCCATTCATTCTTTTTTTTTTTTTTTTTTTTTTTTTTTTTGTTAAATATACGTTTCTCCTTTCTTGTTTATTTGCTCTTCCTTCTCTTTCCATTTATTTTTCTCCTTTCCTTTCATTCAATATCTCTTCTATTACCAAATCTATCGGCCTCTCTTCTTACTTGCCTCTTATTCCTTCTTGCCATATTCAACGCATTTACTTTCGTACATTTTCTCATTCTCTCTCACACACATTCTTATTCTCTTTCTCTTTCTCTTTCTTCCTCCCTTCCGCTTCCGCCTCTTTTTTCCCGAGCGGCTCGACGCTATCCATTCCGGCCGGGCGCGCAATTGCACGTTTCCGTGGCTGTGTCCCCGTCTCGTTGCAAAGACAGCCCCTCGCAATGGCCGGCTGGACATCGCGACAGATCACGCCGGCTAAACAGGCGCAGGATCTTCAAATAAATACGTTTAATCCCCGTATTAAAGGGACATGAGCCGAGTGAGGGTTATCGAAACTTTCCTCGTTAATAGTGAAGCGGTTTTCTAATTCTTGGGCACCGGCAAGTCGCCATGAATTATGTGGATCAGCCATCCTTCGCTTCCTGATTCTAGTTTGATGTCTTCTCGTTCTATTCTCCTCCTCTTCTTTTTTTCAACGACCTTCTCTTGTCCTTATTTCTTTCTCTTTCTTCCCTCAACATTTTTCTTGACATTTTCTTTCTTCTTTTTCCATTTCCTCCTCTCACTTTCTCTTACTCTCTTCTCTCTCTTGTTATCCTCTCTTTCTCTGTTCCCTATTCCTTTTCTCTTGTCACTCTCTGTTTCTCTGTTTTTTTCTCTCCATTTCCCCTTGTCATCCACTATTTCTCCGTTACCTCCTCATTTTCTCTTTTTATACTCTCTTTCTCCGTTCTCTCTCCGTTTCTCTCTTCTATTTCCTCTCGTTACCTTCTCCTCTTTCTCCAATTCCTCTTCTCATTCCGTCTTCTCTCATCTCTCCCCTTTCCCTTGTCACTCCCTCTTTCTCTCTTCTATCTCAATGTTCTCCTCTCCCCTTTCCCTTGTCACTTCCTCTTTCTCTCTTCTATCTCAATGTTCTCCTCTCTTTTTTCCCATCTCCCCCCCCCCCCCTGACAACACGAAAATATTCTGACGTCACTTCCGGTACGTTGCTTAACTGTCGGTGGCAGGTTACCAAGGAATCTAAAACAGATTTGTATTTCAATTATCCATTTATCAATCTAATTACCCGCCTTTTCAATACCTGATAAAGAATTGGCAGATTTGCAATGACCGCAATGCACAATCCACTTGTTTTATCTATTTCAATGCGTAAACCTTTTATTTCATTTTATTTGATCTTTCTTTGATTTCATTTCAATTGGAATCTCTTTTATTTCATTTCATTTAATCTTTCATTTATTCTATTACATTTAATCTTTCTTTTATTCTATTTCATTCAATCTTTCGTTTATTTCATCTCATTGAGTCTTTCTTTTATTTCATTTCATTTAACATTCTTTAATTTCATTTCGTTTAATCTTTCTTTTATTTCAGTTGTTTTCATCTTCCTCTAATTTCAGTTCATTTTCTCTCCGTTACTTCCCGCGACAGCCACTACTGATCTCCAGGCATAACCACCTCCCGGCCCCGACATCATCCGGGCAATTCATTCGGCGTGATTCATAGGTCACCGAGTCGGAGATCGAGTGTGCACCGGTGACAGACCCGACGAGTGCCGAGGTCGGGATTACTTTTTGATGGCACCCGACTCCGTAACGCGTGAACTGATGGCGTGTGAAGTCATAAAAAGCACCAT
>NC_061819.1:20613374-20620874 GCF_019202785.1 Penaeus chinensis | reverse complement strand
AAGAGAGAAAGAAAACGTCACATGTCGTTGTACTCAAGTAGACTGACTACACTAAGCTGTTCCCATTGCATCATAAGAAGTGTTTGTTGTACCTTTAACAACAAAGAAATTCCTGGAAATCCTTGGCCTTCACAAAAAGGTTTCTAACGAGGGATACCTTTTATTTTTTGTTTTTTGTTTTTCATTTCTGAGGATTACAATGATTAGTAATAATAATGGTACTGATGATGATGATATTAATGATGATAATGACAACAGTAGTAATACAACTTATATAAGGAAACTGAAATAACGGTGGTGGGGGCGGGGGGGGGGGTGGTGGTGGTGGTGGTGGTGGTGGTGGTGGTGGTGGTGGTGGTGGTGGTGGTGGTGGTGGTGGTGGTGGTGGTAATAATAATAACGATAACAATGATGATAATAATAACAATTATAATGATGATCATAATAACAATTATAACTATAATAATAATAATAATGATAATAATAATAATAATAGTAATACTAACAACAATAACAGTAATTATGATAACCACAATACCAATAATTAAAATAGTGATAGTAATAATGATAATGAAAGTCATAATGATAATGATGAAGGTGATGACTATAATAATGATAATGATAATAATGATAGTGATAGTGATAATGATAACGATAAAAAACAAAAAACAAAAATTAATGCTAATTAATAAAAATAATAGTAACAGCAGTAGTAATAGCAATAATAATACCAAAAGAATAATAATGATGATGATAATCATCACCATCACCATTATCATCATAATCATAAGAATGACAGTAATATTTATAATAATAATAACAATAATAACAGAAATAATCATAATGATAATACTGACAATAATGATAGCAATCATGAAAACAATACCAACTATAACAATGATAGTGATGATGATGATGATGATGATGATGATGATGATGATGATGATGATGATGATGATGATGATGATGATGATGATGATAATAAAAACAATAATAATAATAATAATAATAATAATAATAATAATAATAATAATGATAATAAAAATAACAATAACAACAATAATAAAAACAACAACAATAATAATAACATGACCATAACTAATCATAAACAATACTACTACTACTACTAATAATAATAATAATAATAATGATAATAATGATGACAATGATAATATCAGTAAAATGGTATATAATATTGGTATTAATAATAATAACAATAATTCCAAACTAATAATGATAATGATAATGATAATGATAATGATAATAATAATAACAATAACAATGATGATGATAATAATAATAACATCAACAATAACAATAATAATAACAATACCATAGTTAATGATAAATACTAATAATAACCATAATAATCATAGGAGTATTAATAATTATAATGATAATAATAACAATAATAAAAGTAACAATAATAATAATAATAACAACTATAATATGATAATAATGATAATGATAATAATATCAGTAAGGTAGCATATAATAATAGTATTAATAATAATAATTCCAAAATAATAACAATGATAATAATAATAATAATAATAATAATAATAATAATAATAATAATAATAATAATAATTATAATAATAATAATAACAGTGACAACAATTAGATTTAAAAAAAAAATAATAATAATAACAATTTAACAATAATAATAATAACAACAGCAATAATAGCGACGATCATGATGCTGATGACAATAACAATAAAAGTTGTACTAACACTAACATGATGATAATGATAATGATCATAATAAAAACAACAACAACAATAATAATAATAATAATAATAATAATAATAATAAAATAATGACAATATCAACTTAAAAATAACAACGAAAGTTGATACAAGGATAATTCTCAGTAAATGATTGAATACTTACATTTCTTTATTACAAAACGCAAAAAATACTCACGCGCAAGATACATTTCAAATCCCCAATATATGATACAGTTTTCACAAAAACAAAGTAATAAATCCAGGAATTCTAGAGAAAAGTGTGTGAGTGAGTGTGTGAGTGTGTGAGTGTGTGAGTGAGTGTGTGAGTGAGTGAGTGAGTGAGTGAGTGAGTGAGTGAGTGAGTGAGTGAGTGAGTGAGTGAGTGAGTGAGTGAGTGAGTGAGTGAGTGAGTGAGTGATTGAGTGAGTGAGAGCGCGTGTGCGTGTGTATATGTGTGCGTGTGTGTGAGATCTCACAATTTTCCCAATCATAATCCGCAACCAAAGATATATAAGAGATTCCAACGCAGGTGCAAAATCCTAGCGACGCTCCCCAGTAATCTCTTCGCCTTCTGACAGGCCGGAACCCCGACGCTAGCACGCTCAAAGCCTTCATTTGATCCCCGGGAGATGCTCTCGTTAGAGCGCCATCCGTGACCGCCTTCAAACGGCCTAGCGAAATGGGGTACCTTGCGCAAGAGGCACTCCATCGATGACTTTTGGGGCGCTTGGGTTAGGTGCTCTTGCACGCACACTGCGGATGTAAGCACTGGACGAGGAGGAGGAGGAGGAGGAGGAGGAGGAGGAGGAGGAGGAGGAGGAGGAGGAGGAGGAGGAGGAGGAAGAAGATGAAGATGAAGATGAAGATGAAGATGAAGATGAAGATGAAGGAGGAGGAGGAAGATGAAGAGAAGGAGGAGGAGGAGGAGGAGGAGGAGGAGGAGGAGGAGGAGGAGGAGGAGGAGGAGGAGGAGGAGGAGGAGGAGGAGGAGGAGGAGAAGAAGAAGAAGGAGAAGAAGAAGGAGAAGGAGGAGAAGAAGGAGAAGGAGGAGGAGGAGGAAGAAGATGAAGATGAAGGAGGAGGAGGAAGATGAAGAGAAGGAGGCGGAGGAAGATAAAGAGAAGGAGGAGGAGGAGGAGGAGGAGGAGGAGGAGGAGGAGGAGGAGGAGGAGGAGGAGGAGGAGGAGGAGGAGGAGGAGAAGAAGGAGGAGGAAGAGGAGGACGAGAAATAACAAGAGGAAGAGGAAAATGAGGAGGAGGAGGAGAAAGAGAAGGAGAAAGATAAGGAGGAGGGAGGAAAGGGTGAGAGAAATACCTTTCTCCCTCTTCCTCTCTCCCTCCTCTTCTCTCTCCATCTCTCCCTCCTTTTCTCCCTCCCTCTTTCCATCCCTGCTCCCAAAACAGCATCATCTCTGCTTTTCTACCGTTCCAAGCTTCCTCTGTCGAAAGGTTTTTGCTCCCGCTGCCCCTTCCTCCTTCCTCTAATTATATCGGAAGGTGGGGGGTTGCTATGCAGGGGAAGGGGGACCTCCGAGTGCCACACTCTTTCCATACATTCAGATCTTACAAAAGGAAATAAGGAAGAAGAAAAAACGTGCATTAAACGTGGCTTTGAAATCAACACAGTTATTAAATCCCACTTATAAATCCGCACTCGCACCTGCCCACCTCGCCTTCCATGACGTCATCATCACCCCCCCCCCCCTACACACACACACACACACCACCACCAGAAAAAAACTAATTACCGGTACTGCGTTCTGTCGGCCGCTATGGCGAGGTCCGGAGCGCAAGGCACGCGACCTTTGCTGCTGCCACTCCAGCTGTTCCTTCATTGTTCCTTCATCATTGGTTTGTTCTTAATCTGTTTTCTTTTGGCCGTTTATTCTTCTATCCTTCTCTTTTGTTGTCCTATTCTGGCACCTATCTTTCTCTATCTCATTCCTTAAAGCCTTCCCCAACACATCCCCTCCTTTCAACCCCTGAACACACTCACTCCTCCCCTCTCCCTTTTCCCCCGCGCTCCATACTTCACCACGAGCCCTCCCCTCTTTCGCCCTCCTCCGCCCCCACACCCTTAATCACAGAGCGCCCTAGCCCTTTCCCCGCCCTCTACACCCACCCCCTTACACCGCCCCGTCCCCCCACCCAAAGATCACCCGCTCAATGAGGAGTCGAGCGGCGTGGCGTAGCGTTCATGGCGTGGCCTGGCGTGGCGACTCCCATTATTGCTGCCAGCGCTTGATTGCACTCCCAGGACACTCACTTTCGCCTGTGCATGTGGCAGGCACGGACGGTGTTCTTTCCTTACACTTTCCTTTTCCTATTTGACGTTTCTCCTTTTCGTCTTTTTCTCTTCTCCTTTTCATCTTTTTCTCTTCTCCTCTTACCATTATTGTATAACAGAGGGCAAAAGGCAGTAGATTTTTTTTATCAGTCTAAAAATAATATCTTACTTAATTAATGGTAACTGATATTCGGGATAACGAAGGAAAAAACAATATGAAGGAAACGAAAGCAGTATAAGATGCATAAATACTGAATAATAGAGAATAATAACACTTGAAGTAATATTAGCAAATACTAGTCCGCTACAACTGAAACAAAAACAATAAAAACTACAATGATGATGATGATGATGATGATGATGATGATGATGATGATGATGATGATGATGATGATGATGATGATGATGATGATGATGATGATGATGATGATGATGATGATGGTGACAACAACAACAATAATATCAATAACGATAATAGCAACAACAATAATAACAATAACAATAACAATAACAAAACAAGAAAAACAACAACAACAACAACAACAGCAATAATAACAATAACTAATAATAATAATAACAATAATAATCATAATACAACAATAACAATAATAATTACAACGTCATCACTGTTATCTGATGGATCAAATTGCAATCTAATTTCCATTACCGTTTAAGAATATCATGATAATCATCAGCTACGCAATATTTTCACTTCCAGCACTGTCACTGCTAAAAATATCCATAAAGAAGCAACATGATGCAAAACCAAATTAAATGATGAATATGATGATAGTGATCGTAATGGCAACAGTGATGGTGAGATCAATGGTAATAGTAATACAAATGGCAATGGCAATGACAATGGTAATGGGAACAGTAATGGTACTGGTAATAGTAACGGTACCGCTAGCGATGCCAGCGAGCTCACAGAAGCCAAACCGACCCCCCCCCCCCCCGTCCCCAGCAAGCACTCCAAGCACGAGCTTAAAAAAACCCCGAGCGAAGCCCGTAACCGCCGAGTCAGGACAACCACAATCACGCCGCGTCCACATCAGGAGGAGAGAGGAGGAGAGAGGAGGAGAGAGGAGGAGAGAGGAGGAGAGAGGAGGAGAGAGGAGGAGAGAGGAGGAGAGAGGAGGAGAGAGGAGGAGAGAGGAGGAGAGAGGAGGAGAGAGGAGGAGAGAGGAGGAGAGAGGAGGAGAGAGGAGGGGAGGGGCGGGGAGTGATGGGCGGGGAGGGGAGGGGCGAACATCGGGCTGACGGGCATACGGGCGGGCGGACGGGCGTGCAGTCGGTCGGCCTGCACGCACTCGCAATGTTTCAACGCCGGCAGCCGCCTCCTGCACCAACTGATCAATACTATCATCCCTCCGCCAGCAGCTTGCTTTTTAATTTTAACCTTTTCATTTTAGTTTATTTTTTCAAGATGTTTTTACTATTCGCATTCAATCTTGCTCCAGAGAAGTCTCAACTTTATTATTATTATCATCACTATTTATGAATTACATCGAACCTTCACTGAACTCCCAAAATCCCTTATATACTTCTTCATACAATGATAATGATCGGGATTCTGACCATGATTTGCATTAAGTACAGCAATGTCTATCTTAACAACATGTAGGACTGTGAATCCACGTGAGGGGTCGCGAGGATTTTTCTGAGGGTCATCGGAAGGTTTTAAAAAAATCCACGGCTGGATATGCAAGCAAATGAATAATAGAAGTTCAAAAACACCTGCAAGAATTACTGCATGAAAATGGTTGAATTTATTACTACATGCAAGTTACGACTGCATTTAGGGTCGCAGCCAAAAAAGGCTGGGAAACACTGATGAAGGATGACCATTGGTAATGTGAGAATAATTAGGTATCACAACCGCCCATGAAAAAAAACATACCATTATCAATATGACAAACAGATATAAGGAGTTGAACCACTTCAGCTTTATCAATGATAATAAATAAATAAATAATATAAAACCCAGAAAAAATAGATGCCCTAAATACATTCCCCGTTTACACCGACGCCTTACTGTTGTAAAATTAACTGCCGTACAAGAAGTTATGTCTACTGATTTATGTCTAATGCCTATCTATATATCTATATAAAAAGTCTATACGTCCAAGTTTACTTATTTTCTATATCCGCCCGTAAGTCTGTCTGACTTATTCTGTCCATACATATATATGAGCAGAAATACAGAGTAACGAGTACGCAAAGATAAAAGAGAAACAACCACATTGAAACAGGAAACTGAATCGTAAGGTTTCCAACTCGTCAAAAGTTCCTCATTAGATGAACAAATAATCGAAATGGACCTAATTTGATTATTTGTTCGCCTGAATCCTTGACGAGTTCGAAAAGTTACCATTCAACTTCTTTTCTTATTGTAGCGGTCTGTCTAACCATTTTTCCTCTATTTCTTAAATCCCAAGGAAATTGGGAAGGTAAAAGTAAACAACAAAACGGCCTACATACCGGTCTCTCTGATGCTAGACCTACTTACGACAAAACTCCCAAAGCCCCTGAAAGGCAAGAAACAAACGCGAAAGTTGTGCATGAAACACTAGCACCGGGGTGGAAGGGGGTGGGGGCATGAGGCGGGAGGGAGAGGGGGAGGCGGGAGGGAGAGGGGCAGGCGGGGAGGCATAGTAAGGCAAGTCGCCGGCGTACTCCAGCTGTCAATTAGTCCATAAGAAACAGGTGCTGACAGCAAAGCGCTGACGGCCGCCCCCGAGTCAGCCGCGAGCGCTGCTGACATGGGCGGGCGATCAGACACACTTGTCGGAGTTCGCGGTTTAATCTGGTGAATGGAAATACAGCCACCTCAAGAAAGACCAGATTATATAACATAAGGAAGCCCTCAAGGGGTCTATTCTGACGCCAAAGCTGAGGGGCTTCACGCCCCAGGCAGGGCCACCTGCCAACAGCTGGCTTGGGGAGGGAGGATCTGCGGTCGAGCGAACCGACTCTCGATTAAGGCTTGAAAGTAACATTACAGCGGTTCTTATTGTCATTATAACCTCTGCTATTGTTGATACTACTAGGGGTTGTAGTACTACTAATAGCAACAGTAGTAGAAGCAGTAATAGTAGTAGTAGTACTATTATCACCAACACGCATACAAAAAGAAAAAAAAAAAAAAAAAAAAAAAAAAAATATATATATATATATATATATATATATATATTAGTTTATAGTATATAGTATATATAGTATATATAGTATATATAGTATATATAGTATATATAGTATATATAGTATATATAGTATATATAGTATATATAGTATATATAGTATATATAGTATATATAGTATATATAGTATATATAATATATATAATATATATAGTATATATAATATATATAGTATATATAATATATATAGTATATATAATATATATAGTACATATAATATATGTACTACATATAATATATGTACTACATATAGTATATAAAGTACATATAATTCGTGTAGTA
>NC_061819.1:20600874-20605874 GCF_019202785.1 Penaeus chinensis | reverse complement strand
ACTCCCATCATTCTCTCGCCGTCGTTTGGAATTTCTTCTGCCATTTCCATAGTCCATTCGCCCGCAGACTTTCCCCTCCCCAATTTGCAACTCCCCCCTTCCCATTCTCCTTAGTTAGCGTCCTTTACACCTACGTTTTCTTTTCTCCTCTCTTCTCGCCCTGTCTCCTTCCTCCCTCTCTCTCTCAAGCGAGAAGGCCACATGTCCTGCTCCTCATTGTTATTACACACCAGTGGCGTTCGTTTTATGATACCGAGAAATCGATGTCTAATATTAACCAAATCTCGCTTCTTTGTCTTTCTCATGTGTATTTGTTTGCATATATATATATATATATATATATATATATATATATATATATTTACACACATATATATACATATAATATAATATATAATATGATAAAATATAATATAATGTGTGTGTTTATGTATATATATATATATATATATATATATATATATATATATATATGTACGTGTGTGTGTGTGTGTGTGTGTGTGTGTGTGTGTGTGTGTGTGTGTGTGTGTGTGTGTGTGTGTGTGTGTGTGTGTGTGTGTGTGTGTATGTGTGTGCGTGTGCGTGTGCATATGTATGTATGTGTATGTGTGTGTGTGTGTGTGTGTGTGTGTGTGTGTGTGTGTGTGTGTGTGTGTGTGTGTGTGTGTGTGTGTGTGTGTGTGTGTGTGTGTGATTCTATGTATGTATGTATATATACATATATATATGCATATATAAATGTATGCATATATCCATCTATATATGCATATATTTATCTATCTCTCTCTCTCTCTATCTATATATTATATATATATATATATATATATATATATATATACAAATATTATATATATATATATATATATACATATATCCATAATCATATCCATATCTATATACATACAAACACACACACTGTATGTATGTATGTATGCATGAATCTATATACATATATATATATACAAATATATATATATATATATATATATACATTTATATCTATATATGTATTCAAATATTTATACATGTATAAATATCCACACATATTTATATATTTATACCCATATTGATATATCTATATATAAATGTAAGTATACTTATTAATATATATTTGTGTGTGTGTGTGTGTGTGTGTGTGTGTGTGTGTGTGTGTGTGTGTGTGTGTGTGTGTGTGTGTGTGTGTGTGTGTGTGTGTTTGAACTCTTCCTTCACTTTACTCTCTGTCTCTGCTGCCCTCTTCCTTCCCACCATTTCCCTCCACTTCCCTTCCTACATCCCTCCCTTCCCTTTCCTTACTCCTACCTTCCTTGCCCTTACTCCGTCCTCAAAATCCAGACCCAGGAACCTTCATTTCAGGAAGATTTACGACTCGTACATTATTATTCACGGATTAGAAAAATTGCCCAAAGTAATCAATGTCGAAACCCAACTGCCTGCCACCTCCTTCTTGCACCCCCCCCCCCCCCCGCCCCCCCCAACAGAGAACACTGGGTTTCGCAGGTGAGTTCCATGGGTTAATGAGTGTCAGAAGTGAATACGGAAGCCATGAGTCTTTCCGTGTGAATTCTCTGTGGACTGGAAAGTCAAGATGTATGGCCGAAGAATCCGGTTAAACAGTTGTAATACTACAATAGAAAATCACCTCTCTCTCTCTCTCTCTCTCTCTCTCTCTCTCTCTCTCTCTCTCTCTCTCTCTCTCTCTCTCTCTCTCTCTCTCTCTCTCTCTCTCTCTCTCTCTCTTTTACTTTATCCTTCCCTCCCTCCCTCCTTCCCTCCTTTCCTTCCTTTCCCTCTCCCACTTTCCCCCTTCTTCCCTCCTTTTCTTACTCTCTCCTTCCTTTCCTCCCGCCTGTCTCCCTTCTCATCCATCCGCTCAGCTGTGTCACCGTCCCCTTCCTACCGCCCTCTTGCCCCTGCCCTCTCCCTCACCGGCGTCCCTCGTAACCCTGGCAAGTAATGGCAGTTCGGACCAGTTATTGGCTCGGCTACTGTCTTCGCAAGCACGTCCGGACACGAGGTTACGAGGTCAAGAGGTCAAGGGGTCAAGAGTCATGAAAGAAATGCGCACTTGATATTTCGCAACCTAGCAATAATGTGGGTTGATTTGCTCTCCTTCACGTTTTTTAGGAATAAGGAAAACAAAGGTGGTGGCTTTGAGAATGGATACGAAAATAGCATTTGTAATAATTATGGTTATAAATAATAATGATAATAGTAATATAATAATAATAACAACAACAGTAATAATAACAATAATAACTATAATTACAATAATAAGAAAAATAATAAGAATAAGAATGGAATAATAAGAGTACCGAGAACAATAACAATATCCTGCGTTCACCGCTCAGGGTTTGGCGGCGCAATACACTATCAGCTGATTATCGTAAACAAACTGCCCTTGCCATTGAGACTTGTCGAGAGAAGGATGAATTACTTTCCTGATTGAGAGTGTAAGAAGGTATCGAATCTGATGTAGACGATTTCTGTATTACACGCATATTAATGACTAACAAAGATATAAAGGTAAAATGAAATATATGTTGGAGCTCAGACATATGTACTCTTGTCTACAAACGGGCTGTGAGGCGAAGCAAACTATTTCCATCCCTCGCCCTGTTTGCCAAGCAACGCCTCGCGAAACGTCTTGTCAAATCAACCGTTCACTTGATTTTGCCACGCAACGCCCAGTGCGCTTTGCCTAAGTGAACGCAGGGAATAACAATAATAATAACAGTTACAATAACAATCATCATCTTCATAAAACTAACAATCAAATAAATTTGTTATTATTATCCTTATCATTATTATTACCACTATTACTATTTCTATTACCAAAATAAAAAATACACTGATAATTAAATAAATGAATGAATAAATGAAAATCATCACAACAACAGCAATAACAACTTACAAACACTGTACACAAAAATCAAAATACAAATATAAACACGCAAAGACAAGACTGAAAAGCAAAAGTTGCATAATCCCGATCAGCCTTAAGAAATCACCAAGCACATGGCACAGCGATCTCTGCCGGAATGGGCTTTCTGCGTGCGCTCGCCAGCCGTCTCTCAGGGAGGGAGGGAGGGAGGGAGGGAGGGAGGGAGGGAGGGAGGGAGGGAGGGAGGGAGGGGAAAGAAGTAAGGGAGGAAGGAAGAAGGAAATGATGTGAGTAAGGGAAGGAGGGAGAAAGGAGGTGGGAGGCAGAAAAATGGAGAACGATAGGTAAGAGGGGTGGGGGGGGGGGGTTGAGGGCGAATAGAGAGGCAGAGAAAAAGAAAGGAGAGAGATAAATAGAAAGAAGGAGAGGGAGAGGGAGAGGGTGAGGGAGGGAAGGAGAGATAGATAGATGGATAGATATGAGAGAAACACAGTATACATCCCTGGACTAGCTTCAGCGCAAAATTCTGCCCATAGTGAAAAAAATGAGTATTGGTGCCACTTTTTCTTGTACTATCTTCCCTTGTTATTTAACCACTACTTTGCCGATGAGGAAACAAAACAAAGAAAGAGAAAATGGAAATACCAGACTAAGAAATAAAAAAATAAAGTTCCATGTAAAAACTTCATTCTACCATGTTATATAAACAGTCGACAATATATCAAGGTCGCAAAAAAGACACACAAGGGGCAAAGCCAACCACCACAGGCGACAGAAAAATATCAACAGAAAAACAAACGCAGAAAAGATACGAAAACCACCGCGGTTGACTATTCAGCAACCTCCCCGCCAAGCCTAATGCCCCGCCCGTATCAACCCGACATCAATCACCTGTTGATCTCGGGCTAACTACCTCTCCAATTACGTACCTTCCGAGGAGCGAATTATTCCATCTCACTTACACGCCTTTACATCAAACCCGAACACGTATTATCGTGCCATCAAATAAAAGGGTAATTTCGTGTTTGTTCTTTTGATTATTCCTCATGAGAGAGCGAACTATCATAAGCTTACAAGCACGCTATGTGACGTGACGTTCAAATCACATCAATTTAAATAGCTCGATTGTCGGTAATAGGGGAACCGTATTTATTCGGCCATTTTAAGAGGAAGGGTTCATTCACATCAGTGGAGTGGACATTTGTGAATACGGAATTTCTCGCGCCCTTTGATTGCATAAGTTCAAACAAACTACATCCTGTATTATATGACCTAACTTCCCCCTAATAATTTTGTCACCCAAAAAACGCAGATAGCATTTTCAAAACAAATTATGCACCTTGTAATCAAAATATGCATTAAGACCATCATCCACATTTAACCCAAATAAACAGCTCCGGAATACCTGTAACTGCGACGGGACAGACAGTTAAACGTGGCTACGCTTCTCCGTAGACTTTCAACGTGAAATATCTCGCTTCATTTGTACTTCTTTAATACGATGTATAACTCTGCAGCAAGCAACTTACCTTTGGAAGCATAAAATTAGGGACGACACACTCCTGGATAAACTGAAAGTGTGTGTCTGGTCTGATTTAGAGTGTGAACCCACTTTGGGTGTTTTTCGTGTTTATCTGTACAGTAAATAAGAAATATAATAATAAGGACTTACCTTGCTTGGGGTTAGTTCTGGAAGATGCGCGGACCATGGTGCTGTGTTGGAGGTGAGGATGACGTACAGGAAGGTTTCTCTAGCTGCTAGGTGGGCGGGCTGGCGGGCGTGTGGGTGTGCGCGCGGTGCGACCCTTTTCTTGGGGTCCTACGAAGCGTCGACGGAGGGAAGGACGACTACTTGGAGGACGGCGGACGACGAACGACCGCGGAGGGTGGAGGGGCGGGGGACGGGGAGAGGGCGGGAAAGGGAGGGGAGGGAGACTGCGGGAGGAGGCGGGTGGGCTGAAGCAAGTGTTCCAGGTGGGCCCGGTCCTGAGGCCATGAGACCCGCGCCATCAACACTGAAAAACAAAAGACACACGAAATCAGCAGGGATACGCACCCACCAAACTCATGATGACGATGTAGACGGTGATAATGTACTGAGATGGCTGTGGTCACG
>NC_061819.1:20593374-20595874 GCF_019202785.1 Penaeus chinensis | reverse complement strand
ATGCACACACACACACACACACACACACACCCCCACACCCCCACACCCCCACCCCCCCCCCCCCACACACACACACGTACATGAGAGTACATGCATTCACAGAAAGAGAATACTGGATCGCTGACGTCCCCCAAGCAGGCAAGCGAGCAAGTAGCCACCGCGGCCTGCGACCCGCCACCAGGGGCCAGCCCGATACCCGAGAGCGACGGCGGCGAATCGGCCCCTCGCCTCCATAATGAGGCGCCGTCGCTGCCCCCGCGCTGGGCCTCGCCGGCGGGGCTTCGGGTCCGGCGTTTCCTCCTAACCATCCCCCTTTCTTCTTCGTGTTCTTCTTTTTCTTTTATTTAATCTTTCTTTTTCTTTTTCTTTATTTTCTTGATTTCTTTTACTTCTTTTTCTTTTATCATATCTCTTCTTTTCCTTTTATCATGTCTCTTCTTTTTCTTTACCTTCTTTATTTCTTTTTCTTTACCTTCTTTATTTCTTTTTCTTTACCTTCTTTATTTCTTTTTCTTTACCTTCTTTGCTTCTTTTTCTTTACCTTCTTTGCTTCTTTTTCTTTACCTTCTTTGCTTCTTTTTCTTTACCTTCTTTGCTTCTTTTTCTTTACCTTCTTTGCTTCTTTTTCTTTATCTTCTTTGCTCCTTTTTCTTTTATCTTCTTTGCTCCTTTTCCTTTTATCTTCTTTGCTCCTTTTCCTTTTATCTTCTTTGCTCCTTTTCCTTTTATCTTCTTTGCTCCTTTTCCTTTTATCTTCTTTGCTCCTTTTCCTTTTATCTTCTTTGCTCCTTTTCCTTTTATCTTCTTTGCTCCTTTTTCTTTTATCTTCTTTGCTCCTTTTTCTTTTATCTTCTTTGCTCCTTTTTCTTTTATCTTCTTTGCTCCTTTTTCTTTTATCTCCTTTGCTTCTTTTTCTTTTATCTCCTTTGCTTCTTTTTCTTTTAACTTCCTTTTCTTTCATCTCCTTCTTTTTCTTTTTTATGTCCTTATTTTTCTTTTCTTTTATCTCCTTTTTTTTTCTTTTATCTCCTTTTCTTTTCTTTTATCTCCTTTTCTTTTCTTTTATCTCCTTTTCTTTTCATTTATCTCCTTTTCTATTAATTTACCTCCTTTTTCTTTTATCTCATTTCATTCTTTTTCTTTGTTTTATCTCCTTTCCTTTTCATCTCTCTCCTTTTTCTTTTCACTTATCTACTTTTTCTTTTCATTTATCTCATTTATTCTTTTTCCTCTTCTCTGTCTTTTCTGCCTGCCCGCCTGCGTTGATAAATTAATGAGCCACCAATTAGGCCAGCGAGAGAGCCAGTAAGTCAACTACCCAGCTAATCAATCAGCCACGTCAGTCAGCTTGCCGCCTCGTTCACCCATCCATCCAACCATAAATCCACACACCCTTATTCCATTCAATCAATCCAATCTCAAATATTCCATCCACCCTTCATAATCCCAACCTCAATCCATTCCAATCATCCTATTCCACCCAAGACCACAACTCCCACACACCCCTCCTTTTCCCTAACCCCTTCAACCTTAAAACCCAACCATCAACCCCAAACCATCAACCCAACCATCAACCACCCCCTTTTAAACAATTTCCCCCCCTCCCACACCACCACCCAATTCCTTTAAACCCCCTTTCCATCCTATCCATCCATCCTGCCATCAATTTCCCCTTCCAATTTCCCTTCCCCCACATCCATCCATCCATCATGCTTCCAAAACCCACCCACCCCACCCCCCCAGTTGGGCAGTCGCATTATAGGGGCCCGGTACCCCGCCGGTTTCCAGTTAGGCCACCTGTCAGCCAGGCAAACACGCACAGCCGCTATCCAAACCTATTTCATCCTCTACCCTGCAATATGTCGCATCCTTGTAAAACTGGGTTGGGAGGTGTTCAGCACGGCTTCCGGCGGGCAGTTTAGAGTCCCGTCAGAGTATGTAGGCGTTGCCAAAAAATTCGGCACTTCTGCCGGGGTTTTTTTTTTGTTGTTGCCATCTATCAGTATTGTAAATTTGGGGCTCTTATGGGGGCATCCCGTGTGTGGGGTTTGAAGAATTGCGGGGTTTTTGGGGTGCGGTTTTTGGGGGGGTACGGGGACGGTTGATAAATGTCGTGGTGTTGGGCTGTAAGGGTTTTGTTGGGGGTTTTGGGTTGGAGATAGAAGGGGAGGGATGGGTTTTACTTGGGTTGAGAGGGGCGGAATCTGGGAAAGGGAAAAAGACAAAAAGAAAGAAGAGAAGAGGGAGAGAAAGAGGGAGGGGAGAGAAAGAGAGAGGGGAGAGAAAGAGGGAGAGGGAGAAGGAAAAAAGAGAGAACCCGAAAAAAAAAAAAAAAAAGCAAAAATACAAACAAGAAAAGAGGAAAAAAGGAGGAGATCAGCAGACAGAGAGAAAAAGGAGAAGAGGAGAAGGAAGAGAGGAAAGAGAAGGAGAAGAGAGAAGAGAGGGAAAAGAAAAGAGAGAAGGAGAGAGAGAGAGAAGGAGGCGAGGAGAGAGAAGG
>NC_061819.1:20585874-20588374 GCF_019202785.1 Penaeus chinensis | reverse complement strand
TTCTCATCTTGATCCGGATGCTGCCTACGCAACGCACATGGGAAATATGGCAAGAACATCACCCCTTACAAAGCGCCCAATATCTGCGGTGACGCGGGCTGAGCTCCTCGTGACCCCACTCTCTCCCGCGGCCGCTCGCTGCTCGTGAGTGCAAAAACAGTGCGAAATCTGCTCCACTTTGGGCCGGCGTCGCTTTGGGCCGAGAAGCCACTTCCTTCCGTGATTCGCTCCGAGGCGAGGTATGATAAGGAGTGTCTGGGTCCTCGCGAGGATAATGAGTACTGGGGAAGGGGCGGTTAAAAAAAACACTTGCGTAACTAATTTTCTTCATTACATTCTACATGCACGTATAGTTATACAAACTTGTTCCCTTTGTGTCGCGGTTAATTGAATCTGTCGAATATACTGTACACAAATTATTCCCTAATGATTTATAAGAATATTAAGATTATTTACTAGTATTACTCAATCGATATTACTTTTCATGCTCTATGTATTTCATGTAATACCCTTATCGAGAAAGAAAAGAAACAGGAACAAAAAAAATCATTGCATAAAAGTAAACATCCCTGAACTGATGTTTCATTACTTTCGTTCGTTAAGCCTGTCAATACTCCAATCGGAACGGGCGATCATCTTTAAAAAAAAAAAAAAAAAGTGACCACATGCATTTGCTATCATCCTATATATCTTCATCACTATTATAACCACCATCATCAACATCAATACCCTATTAATTTCGGTTACAATCAACAGACGAATAACGCAATTTTCACCCATACACTCACTATGAAAAAAATCACCATTTGCCTCACCATAATCACCACGGACTAGAATCCTAAAACCAAAACAATATCCTTCAACGCACCATTCTTTATCCAATAGTTACGAATCAACTTTGTGCCCAATCGCTCGTTATCTCCTGCTGAGCCGCTTCTTCTTCGGCGTCGGCAAGTGTCTTATCGGGCCGAGCAGTTCAAGTTTACGAGGTCAGGTCCGGAGCCGTGATATCGAGCAAGACTTGGCCACTGCTCGGAGCGTTGGCAGAGTGACACAGTTTGTGCGTAGCAAATCACCTGGATACGCTCGCAGCACGCGGACCAGCAGTAAACACACACTCATAGATTGCCACACACTCATAAAAATGCAAACGCGCGCGGTCACACGAAGGCAGACATTCCAAAGAAAATACATGTGCATCTTTAGTCACAAAAACACACAAAGGCAGACTAAAGAAGCACAAACATACAAAGAAACACAAGCACATGAACACGCACACACACACACACGCACACGCACGCACACACACGCACACGCACACATACAAATGTACGTGCTAAATATACCGTCACTGTTCCTTCCTCGCAACTACGTAATAAAATCTGCAGTTCCCGTTCGCGCGCACCTGGCCTGCAGTATCATTGTATGTTTGCTCACGTTTTTCATACCACGCTATATCTTACTCCCGCGCTGGCAATTCACAGCCAGCTCCCTGCGAATTCTGAACAAGGTCTCCTCGGCTGCCGCGCCCTACCCCAAATCAAGCAACATGTATGCAAAGAACCTAAGGAGCGACACAATCATAACTACACATTCGAAAATATGTATGTGGTACCAAACACACATATAAAGACACTAAAAGACGACACAAAAATCAAGCAACGCTACGCAAAAACGAAACAATCACATCCAATTCTCAGCAAATTCTAAAACCGTTTGCCCGTCGAGGCAAACACACATATAAAGACACTAAAAGACGACACAAAAATCAAGCAACGCAACGCAAAAACGAAACAATCACATCCAATTCTCAGCAAATTTTAAAACCGTTTGCCCGTCGGGGCGCCCCTGCGGCCATGCAGGAAAGTAGGCCAGGTAAACAAAGCTGCGTCCGACGAGCCACAAGTGTTGTCCTGCCCCCCCCCCCCTCCCCTCTCTGTGCACCAACATGCGATTTGGCGTGACCCCCACCGAATTCGCTGAGGCCTCTTCGGGGAAGTAATTAGGAGTCACCTGAAAAACGCTGGTTCTTCGTTGAGTCCTTAGGTGATTGTCCATAACAAAAAAACAGAAACAGACATAAACGTACGCACGCACGCATGCACGGACAAACACACATATTTATGTGTGTGTATACACATTGTCTATCTGTCTATTTATCTATCTGCCTATCTCTCTCTCTCTCTATATATATATATATATATACATATATATATCAATAAATAAATATATACAAACAAACAAACATACATACATACATACGAGGGGGTGTCGTACACATGGTATAAAACGAAAATCCGTTTGCGTTCGTCACTGTGCATTTTATATCCTAGCCCCTCTTCAATCTTGTCTTTTATCTTTCGCATTTTCTTTTCCCTTTTCCTTTTGCTTTTCTGAGGGGTGGGAGAATCAATACTAATGAAACAAATATCTAAATATTACCACCAGTGCACTGCGGGGAAAAAATAAACTGTTCATAAACGTCTCACGATAACAAAAA
>NC_061819.1:20570874-20578374 GCF_019202785.1 Penaeus chinensis | reverse complement strand
TTACTTCATTTGCCTCCATTTCCTTCCCGTCACTCACTTCCAAGAGATTAATGAGTCATTCTTATTCATCATTTCCATAATGAGGCAAAAATAATGTGAGGGAAGAGGGAGGAAATGAGGAGGGAAGGATAGTCGGGAGGGAAGGGGAAGGAGAGAGTGGGGAACAAGAGGCGGAGAGAGGGAGGGAGGAGAGAGTGGGGAAGAAGAGGTGGAGAGAGTGGGGAAGAAGAGGTGGAGAGAGGGAGGGAGGAAGGGAGTGAGAGGGAGAGGGAGGGTGAGAGAGAGAGAGAGAGAGAGAGAGAGAGAGAGAGAGAGAGAGAGAGAGAGAGAGAGAGAGAGAGAGAGAGAGAGAGAGAGAGAGAGAGAGAGAGAGAGAGAGAGGGAGGGTGAGAGAGAGGGAGAGGGAGGGTGAGAGAGAGGGAGAGGGAGGGTGAGAGAGAGGGAGAGGGAGGGTGAGAGAGAGAGAGAGAGAGAGAGAGAGAGAGAGAGAGAGAGAGAGAGAGAGAGAGAGAGAGAGAGAGAGAGAGAGAGAGGAGAGGGTTGAGAGAGGGATGGAGAGAGGAGGAGAGAGAGGGATGGAGAGAGGGGGAGAGAGAGGGAGAGGGGGAGAGAGAGGGAGAGGGGGGAGAGATAGGGAGAGGGGGAGAGAGAGGGAGAGGGGGAGAGAGAGGGAGAGGGGTGAGAGAGGGAGCGAGGGAGGGAGGGGGAGATGGAGGGAGGGAGGGGGAGATGGAGGGAGGGGGAGAGGGAGGGAGGGAGGGAGGGGGAGAGGGGGGGAGGGAGAGGAAGGGAGGAAGTGAGGGGGGAAGGGGGAGGGGGAAGGGGGAGGGGGAGGGGGAGAGGGAGGGAGGGAGGGAGGGAGGGAGGGAGGGAGGGAGGGAGGGAGGGAGGGGGAGGGAGAGAGAGAGAGAGAGAGAGAGGGGGGGAGGGAGAGAGAGAGGGAGAGGGGGGGAGGGAGAGAGAGAGGGAGAGGGAGAGAGAGAGGGCGAGGAAGGGAGAGAGGGCGAGGAAGGGAGATAGGGCGAGGAAGGGAGAGAGGGCGAGGGAGGGAGAGAGGGAGAAGGAGGGAGGGAAAGAGGGAGAAGGAGGGAGGGAGAGAGGGAGAAGGAGGGAGGGAGGGAGGGAGGGAGGGAGGGAAGGATTGAGGAAGAGGGGGGAAAGAGAGAGAGGGGGGAAGAGGAGAGGTAGAGACGGAGTGAGGGGAGGAAGAGAAGGAGAGCTTGGAGGAAGAAAGGAAGAGACGAGAGGGAGAGGGAGAGGGAGGTAGGGAGGGAGGGAGGGAGGGAGGGAGGGAGGGAGGGAGGGAGGGAGGGAGGGAGGGAGGGAGGGAGGGAGGGAGGGAGGGAGGGAGGGAGGGAGGGAGGGAGGGAGGGAGGGAGAGAGAGAGAGGGAGAGAGAGAGACCCACAAACAGACAAAGAGAGGAGAGGCTTCCAAGCAAAATGGCGCTGCACGTCTGCTCTTCCAAAATGCATTGCTCTTCCATTCAACATTTTTGAAAATTCAATTATGCCGAGTTAGACTTTTTCCCCAGGTCTGGCTTATCTTCGCACGCATGTGGCTACGTTTCCCTTGTTTTGCAATGGTAATAAATCTCCCTTGAATTGATTCTTCGCAATACAATACCTAGCAGTCATTTCCCTAAACTGCACTGCAGTTGCATTAGTATCTTTTTATTCTTTAATATCATGAATATAAATATCATACTGTAAATAACAATCTGGGAAGTGAGATGTCATACTGTAAATGACGATTTAAAGAAAAAAGTAAATACTGGTTTTGTCAGACCACAAAATGATCCACTATCATTGTAAACATGCCAATGGGTATCCATAAATGTCATCGCGTTTATATTCAATGAAAAAAAATATGTTTATTACTCGCGTGTGAACACAAAACAATATCATTAGCAGTCCCTAGAAAAAAAAACAAAAAACAATCATATGTCGACAGTGGAAAAAATAAATACAGATGTATATACACATACATATAAAGTAGACATACGTAGACCTAACGATCAACTTAAATCCATCAACACAAAGACAAGGCATAGACAAGGGATGAAATCAACGTGGACACTCGCCAAGGTATTCATGTCGGGCAGACTCGCGCGAGCTAAATTTAGGGCCGAGAGCCAGCCACAACAAGGAGTCGGAGGGACAGACCGGGAGAGAAAAAAGGGGGAGGGAGGCAAAGGAAGCTAGGGCCTCCCGTTTCAAACAAAGCAACATCCAGGCCATAATAGGTTATTATCTAAACGCACGCACACACATATACACACACAATTATATAAGCAACCGGACCTAATCAAGCAGAAGAATATTCAAGTAAAATTCCACAGTGACGTGAAAAACAGCGAGACAAGGTCAAAAGACTAATCTAAAGCAAACAGCATTTAGCATTAACATACTAGTCATTCATTCGAACTGACGATAATAATCCAGACTGCACAGTTTGCTAAAATTAATGAGATGTAAGACATATAAAAGGGCACTTTATACCATTAATCGTGGAGTTAATGTCCCAAACATAATCCACTGCTTCGGACAAATGAGTAAGTATGCGAATGACAATTGTAAACAGATTATAAATACAAAGTTGCAAACCCAAAGCAGTAACGAGAGTTACAGCTAATAACAACATCCTTGCAATAACTGCACAGACTACCACCGCAACCTCGTAAAAATGTTCTTCAATACTTAATGTTTAGCAGTCCAATGTACACCAATACCTGGTTCATCAATATCTATCTGTCTATCCTAATGTATCAACAGTACCCTTGTCCACTCTCCATCTACTTCTCTATCCATTATAACATCCCTTCAGTACGTTCGGCCTGGACTAAATTCCACGACGAACGCCTCAAAATAAATGAATGGATAAAACGAAAGGCTCAAACCCCAAACTGACAACTCTAACTCAAGGCATAGTGACCCAATCGTTTATTTATATTCCACTAGTTTATTAACCAGCTTTCTATTGCCGTATTACTATGTTATATGTCAGCGTCATCGGCTATTAATACTTCGTTTTCAGAGGATTAGCGAGGAGAGAGAAGAGGAAAAAAAATAAGAAAAGGAGAGGTAACAGATAAGAGAAGAGAGGAAGAGATGACTAACAAAAATATAAAAAATAAGAGAAGGAAGGAAAGAAGAAAAAAATATCTATTTCATCCTTTAAAAGAAGTAAAAGAAAAGTTCACTTTCATCTAACACACTTCTCACATTGCATTCAATTACTTGCAGAACTACAAAGAAACTCGTCTGGACGGAATATTAATCTCTCAAATGGCATAAATGAAAGAGAGGGTGAGTGAGTGGGTGAGTGAGTGAGTGAGTGAGTGAGTGAGTGAGTGAGTGAGTGAGTGAGTGAGTGAGTGAGTGAGTGAGTGAGTGAGTGAGTGGGTGAGTGAGTGAGTGAGTGAGTGAGTGAGTGAGAGGGTGATCTCCTCCCTCTCCCTCTCCTTCTCCTTTCTCCCTCCCCCCTATTCTCCTCTTCCTCTCCCCCTTTTTTTTCATTTTCATTTTCATTATTATCTTCCTCCAAACCTGCCTCCCCTTCTCCTTTCTCCTCACATCCTCTCTCCTCACCTTCTTTCCCTTCCCTTCATCTTCTTATCTTCTCTTCTTCTCTTCTTTCCCTCTCCCCATCCCCTTACCCTCCTTCACCTCCACCAAAACCTCTCCACTCTTCACCACCACCTCTCCTCCACCTTCAACTCTCCTCTCCTCCTCTCTCCCTCCACCCCCTCTCCTCCTCTCTCCCTCCACCCCCCTCTCCTCCTCTCTCCCTCCACCCCCTCTCCTCCTCTCTCCCTCCACCCCCTCTCCTCCTCTCTCCCTCCACCCCCTCTCCTCCTCTCTCCCTCCACCCCCTCTCCTCCTCACTCCCTCCACCCCCTCTCCTCCCCTCTCCCTCCACCCCCTCTCCTCCTCACTCCCTCCACCCCCTCTCCTTATCTCTCCCTCCACCCCCTCTCCTCTCCTCCTCTCTCCCTCCCTCCTCTCTCCCTCCATCCCCTCTCCCTCCATCCCCTCTCCCTCCATCCCCTCTCCCTCCATCCCCTCTCCCTCCATCCCCTCTCCCTCCATCCCCTCTCCCTCCATCTCCTCTCCCTCCATCTCCTCTCCTCTCCTCTCCTCTCCTCTCCATCCCCTCTCCTCTCCTTCTCTCCCCCTCTATCCCCCATCTCCTGTCCCTCCTCAATCACCACCACTCACTCCCCCACCATTATCTCTCCCTCCTCTCCTCCTCTCCCTCCAGGAAATCCCCGTATAATCCAATCAGGGTAAAGGAGAGGGTGAAGGGGAAAGGGCCGGGGGGGGGGGGGGCAAGAGATCTCATACAATAGAGCAAAAGGAATTGTCGAGGACGGAAGAGATTGTAATAGAGGCAATAATAAAGGAAATATAGAGGAGGGAGACTGAAAGACAGCGAAGAGTGAGTCATCGAGTGAGTGGAGTAAATGAGCGAGTGAGTGTAAGTGAGTGAGTGAGTGAGTGAGCGAGTGAGTGTGAGTGAGTGAGTGAATGAATGAGTGTAAGTGAGCGAAGGAGTGAGTGAGTGAGTGAGTGAGTGAGTGAGTGAGTGAGTGAGTGAGTGAGTGAGTGAGTGAGTGAGTGAGTGAGTGAGTGAGTGAGTGAGTGAGTGAGTGAGTGTGAGTGAGCGAGTGAGCGTGAGTGAGCGAGTGAGCGTGAGTGAGCGAGTGAGTGAGCGAGCGAGTGAGTGTGAGTGAGTAAGTGAGTGAATGAATGAGTGTAAGTGAGCGAAGGAGTGAGTGAGTGAGTGAGTGAGTGAGTGAGTGAGTGAGTGAGTGAGTGAGTGAGTGAGTGAGTGTGTGACTGAGTGAGTGAGTGAGTGAGTGAGTGAATGAGTGAGTGAATAAGTAAGTAAGTAAGTAAGTAAGTGAGTAAGTGAGTGAGTGAGTGAGTGAGTGAGTGAGTCAATAAGTAAGTAAGTGAGTGAGTGAGCGAGTAAATAAGTGAGTGAGTGAGTGAGATGAAGAGAAGGAGGGGATATGGGAGAGAAAAGGATGAGGGAGAGACGTATACAAGATGCTTTCTAAATTCATCCACACAACAAAGGCGTGAGTAAACGAGGGAGAACAAATATCAAACGCACATGCAAGAAATTGAAAACAACAGAGAAAAAAAACCCAGCCCCGCCCCCTCCACAAAAAACAGGAAAAAATGAGAGATCACGAAAATACGAAAACAAAAATGAAAAAATCAAATGCATGCATAATAAAATAATTCCGCAAACCCTTTCCGAAAGAAGACAGACAGAATATAAGGGGGGAATAAAAAAAAAGGAGAATGAAGGGAAAACATACAAAAAGTAACATTACTATCCTTTTTAGAATAAAGGGAAAACGTATCTAAATAATAATAATAATATTACAAACAAAAAAACACCATAAAAATCATAAAATAACACAAACAAATAATTCTTCACTCAAGCATTTTCTTCACTCAAGCGTGATGGTGTTATAATCATGGTGGTGATGATGGTGTTTTTAAGGTGAGAGTGATGCTGGTGATTGTAGATGGCCTAATGATAAGGATATTGAAGATGATTATAATGACGGATGACTGATGATGGTGGTGGTGATGGTGGTGGTGGTGATGGTGATGGTGATGGTGATGGTGATGGTGATGGTGGTGGTGCTCTACCGAGAGATGGATAATGGAGGTATAATTAGCACAACGGAGACTACGAGCCCATGGACAGGAAAGGATCACTAATAATTACCTCAGGTGGATAGGGGAAAGAGGGCGGTGGAGGAGGAGGAGGAGGAGGAGGAGAGGAAGAAGAAGAAGAAGAAGAAGAAGAAGAAGAAGAAGAAAAGGAAGAAAAAGAGAAGGAAAAAAAGGAAAAAGAGCTGGTAATGATAAAGAGGAAAAGGAAGAAGGAAATGATGGTAAGGAGAGAGAGAGGGGGGGGAAAGAAGGAAAGAGAAAGTGACGGAGACGAAACAGGATCAATACGCTCATATCATTGGGACCGATACTAAGTTACCTGAAATACCCTCCCACCCCGACAGGTCCCCCAATAGAAAGGGGGAGGGGGGGAGGGGAGAGGTCTAGATCTCTTGATATTGGACGGGAAATCAGGGAGCGCGGTGTAAAGGGAAGAAGGGAGGGGAGAGGGAAGAAGGGAGGGGAGAGGGAGGAAGGGAGGGGAGAGGGAGGAAGGGAGGGGAGAGGGAAGAAGGGAGGGGAGAGGGAGGAAGGGAGAGGTAGGGAGGAAGGGAAGGGAAAGAAAGGGAAGGAAGAAAAGGAGAAAGAGGGGGGGGGGGGAGAAAGGGAAGGAAGAAAGGGGGAAAGAGGGAAGGGAAGGGAAGAGAAAGGTGGGAAAGGAGGGAAGGGAAAGAAAGGAAAGGTAAGAGAAGGAAAAGAAATGTAGTGAAAATGAAAGCAAGTGAGAGATGAGCAAGGGAGGGAAGGGGAGGAAAATAGAGATAGGAGAAAGTAAGGTGAAGGGAAGAAAAGGGAAGGGAAGAGGAGTAAGATAAGTTAAAGGAACGGAAGGAAGGAATAGGCAAGGGCGAAAAGAAAACGGAAGGGAAGGTATGGGTTGAGAGGGAGAGAAGGAAAGGGAAGGGAAAGGCAAATGTGCGAAAGGGGAGTTAAGGTTAAAAGGAAAATGAGTGAAGAGAATATGAATGAAAACAAGGAAAGGAACGAAAAATGAGGGGAGCCAAAGGAATGCAATAGAAGAAAAGAGGTAAGAAGCAAAGACACGGAAAGAAAATAAAACGAAATAAAATGGGAGGAAGATAATGGAAGGGAAAGGTGAGAAAGGGAAGGGAATGAAAGGGACCAGAAGGGATAGGGAGATAAAGAATAGGAAAGTAAATGAGGGAAAGGGAACGGAAGATAAATTACGGAAAGAGGAAGGAACGTAAAGAAAGAAAGAAGAAAAATAAAAAAAAATGGAAAGACAAAAATAAGAAAAAGAACAGAAAGGAAGATCATATAAAAAAGAAAACTAAAACGAATGGTATCCTACAAAAAAGAAAAAAAAAAGAAAAACACAATGAGAAAGAAAACACTTCCTTACGAAGAACCTAACGAGGAGAAAGCGACATGGGAACACGATAGGATGACAAACATAAGAGGGAATAACCTCAAACTGGGTAGAACTGAGAAGGAAAAGTTGGGGGTTGAGGGAGGCACATCACTTCCTTAAGAGAGCTGACCCGAGTATGGCAAGTTGTCTTTGAAGTTCGCAGCATCTGCAGGGCGTTACTATGGAACAGGTAAATAATGGGATAGAAATACGAACTGAAATACACAGAACTGCGTATAACATCAGACAACATAAACAAAACCAACAGGAATATGATGATGATGATGTTGCAGAAGAAGAAGAAGAAGAAGAAGAAGAAAATGAAGACGAACAACAACAACAACAAAACGAAGACGAAAAAGCAACCAACAACAACAGCAACAACGATTTTTCAGCGAAACGCACTCTACGGGAACCACCACTCGTGTTT
>NC_061819.1:20525874-20528374 GCF_019202785.1 Penaeus chinensis | reverse complement strand
TGCATGCCCGCGCCACGAATTGTCTTAAAGCACTGGGAGAATCAAGTAGAGGAAGGCGAGGAGATGGCATGTAGGCGGGACAATGGCAGCGTGGTTTGGGACGAAATGGGTTTCACGCAATCGGACCGACAGCATGGGGTACACGATCTTGTACATACATACAAGCTCAAATGCGTAAACAAGCAAACAAACAAACAAACACACATAAATATACACACACACACACATATACACTAACAAATAAAGAAAACTCACACACATTCACAGACACAGAAACACACATCCACATCCAATATCCGAGAACCTCCTCCCTTTCCGTCCCAAGAGCTGCAGCATCGAGGTCAACACCTCCCCCCCCCCCCCCCATTCTTCCCTCTCTTCCCCCCTCCGCCCTCAATACACCTACAAAAATAATAAGAAAAATCCCCCGACGCAGCTTGGGGGGAGGGCGTGACCGGAAGGCAAACGCTGTGAGAAAATGAGGAGAATCTCACAAGACCAGATGAAAGAAGTGATGGTGATTAAGGATATGAGGGTGTGATAGCGGTAAGCGGTGGTGATGCTGGGGGGTAGTGATGTTGGGCGGTGGTGTTGGTGGAGGTGGAAGTGGAGGTGGAGGTGGTGGTGGTGATAAGTGGTGGGCGATGGAGGTGGGTAGTGGGTGGTGGGTAGTGGGTAGTGGGTGGTGGGTGGTGGGTGGTGGGTGGTGGGTGGTGGGTGGTGGGTGGTGGGTGTAGCAACAATGATGATGATAATGAGGGAAGGAAGAAATAGAAGAGAAGATGAAAGAGGAGGGGAAACAACCATGGTAAAAAAACGAATAATAAAATAAGCTGTAAGGATAAAAGAGGAAAAGAAAGCAAAGAAAATCAAACAAAATAATAATAAGCACGTAGGAAGCCGAGAAGCCAGAAGGCCCCGAGTAGCGCCGGCGGGGCAGCGATCCACAATCAGCTGGAGGCTCCCCAACCTCGGCACGGCGGCCAACTTGCCAAAGTCAGTAGCGGTAAGGAATAAAAAAGATAAGGAAAATAAGCATTGGCAACTGGAACCAAAATGTCCTTTCCAGATGAAGTAAAACAAAGGGAAGAGATAAAGCGGAAGAAGTGGTACCCAAAAAAAGAGGAAAAGAAATCCTAAAATCGAGATTGCGTCGCTCAACACGCCGGCAGTGTAATCTCGGGAGGGGGCAAAAAAAAAAAAGAAGTAAAAAAGGAAAAAGATAAAAAAAAACAGTGACTGAGTGAGAGAAAGAGAGGCGGGGGCAGCAGGAGGCTTACAAGATTTCTTCATTCTAACTCATCAGAGGGAAAATACGCCGTGCTTCTATAAAGAGAAATGTTAAACATGAACAAAACTATCACTTCAACGAGACAATGACCACGTTAAAGCCCGAGGCTATTAAAAAGACGAAGGGGAAGTGGGGGGAGAGGAGGGGGAGAGGAGGGGGAGAGGAGAGGGAGAGGAGAGGGAGAGGAGAGGGGGAGGAGGGGAATGGGGACATGGAGATGGAGGGAGGGAAAGGGGGGGGAGACTGACAGTGAGAGAAGAGAAGAGAAGGGAAGAGAAGAGGAGAAGAGAAGGAAAGAGAAGAGAAGAGGAGAAGAGAAGGAAAGAGAAAAGAAGAGAAGAAGAGAAGGAAAGAGAAAAGAAGAGGAACGGGAAGAAAAGAAAAGAATAGAGAAGAGAAGAGGAACGGGAAAAAAAAGAGAAGAGAAGAGAAGAGAAGAGAAGAGAAGAGAAGAGAAGGGAAGGGAAAGGAATGGAAGGGAAGGGAAGGGAAGGGAAGGGAAGGGAAGGGAAGGGAAGGGAAGGGAAGAGAAGAGAAGAGAAGAGAAGAGAAGAGAAGAGAAGAGAAGAGAAGGGAAGAGAAGAGAAAAGACGAGAAGAGAAGAGAAGAGAAAAGACGAGAAGAGAAGAGAAGAGGAGAGAAGAGAGAGAAGGAAGAGATGGAGAAAGAAGGGGGGGGGGGAGACTGAGAGAAAAAAAAAAGGTAAAGGGAGAGGAAGAAAAAGAAAACAAGAGAACGAGAAAGATAGAATCAACCTACAAACAAGAGAAAGCCAGCCTCTACCCTCTCTTCCCTGAGAAATCCCGGGGAGATGAAGTATTCACTGCAAATGTCCCCTTTTCCCTTTCCTTGTTATGTTCAGAGGGGGAAGGGAATGAGGAGGGGGTGAGGGGAAAGAACGTACCAGAACAGGGGTGGGGCGTTGGAGGGGAAGAGGATACCAGGAGAGGGTAGGGCGTTGGAAGGGAAGAGGGTAACAGTGGAGAGGGAGTCGAAAGGGAAACGGGCACTGACGGTAGAATTCGTGCAAGCGATGGAGGGCAATCCTGCAGATCCCCTCCAGCACAGGATCCTTCAGGCCACACTAACAAGCCGCTAAAGGGACTCTTCATATTGCCTCTTTTATGGTCAATTATCTCGCTCTTTTTCGGTTCTTTTCTTGCTTCTCTTATTCGTTTTTCTGTTGATGTTTGTTTGTCTATGTCAATG
>NC_061819.1:20515874-20523374 GCF_019202785.1 Penaeus chinensis | reverse complement strand
TTAGGCGCCTCTTACCTTCGTAGAGGAGGCGACTGCATTCGCGGTAGCAAGCCATACACACGGAATATATATATATATATATATATATATATATATATATATATATATAATTTTAAATGACGTGAGTTGCACTACTTTACCCGTCTTCGCTCGACATTTCCACACTGGGGAAAGGTATGCTGCTTTGCCAAAATATAGTGGTAGGGTTAATGTTCTTATCACTCCGCGGGCATCCATTTCGGCCTAATTTGTGTCAGTCCGTTAGAGTGTTTCTTGACTTTAATTTCTGTTACATTTGTTCAGTGTGCGCCTGTATTTTTCGGTGCTTGGTTGGTATGTACGTGTGACTGTACGAGAGTAAAGCGAACCATGACATAAAAATCCTATACTCCCTTAAAGAGAGACAAAGATTAAACAAGAAAAAGAGGGCATTACCATAATGGCCTTTACCTATATCACCGCCATCATTCTCGGCGCCCGCATCGCCTTAACCACTTTGATCTCATCCTGGAAACAGGCTGACAACGACCACCCCCTCCCGCCTCCTCCCCTTCCCCTCACTCCCTCCCCATTCTCTCTTCTTTCCTCTTCAGACTTTCATCGTATCCTTCCTCTCCTTCCCCATCCCCTCTTTCTCTTCCTCTCCATCCTCCTATCCCCTTTCTCCATTTCCTCCTCTCTTCACAACCTCCTCCTGCTTAACCCTTCTCCCCTCTTCCCCCTTCTTCCCTTCTTTCCCCTCCTCCCCTTCTTTCCCCTCCTCCCCTTCTTCCCCCTCCTCCCCTTCATCCCTTCTTCCCCCTCCTCCCCTTCTCCCCCCCCTCCACTTCTTCCCTTCTTCCCCCTCCTTCCCCCTCCCCCCTCTTCCCCTTTCATACCCTAATTCCCCATCTTCCCCATCTCCACCCCTCTTCCCCCTCCCACGTCCTCCCCCAAGACTGTGACGCAACGCCCGGTCGATGGTTTCGGGAGTTTCCCCTTCGGCTCCAGGGTTCGGCCAATCCACAAGAAAAGGGTCTGGCGAGAAAAGTGTCAGAGGGAAAGAAAAAATGTAGGAGGGTGGCGGTGTTGCTTCGTATGTATTCTTTATTTCGGTTTTCCTTCGCCGTTTTTTATAGTGTACACATGCTTTACACACACATACGTATAAAGACGGGGACGGAGATGGGATGGACATGGGACGGATAGGGGAGGGAAGGAAGAGGAGAGAAGAGGAAGGAGAGAGGGTAGAAGAGGGGAGGAAAGGAGATAAGGGGGGGGGGGGAGGTGAGAAGTGGGGAGGAGGGGAGGAGTGGTGAGGAGAATAGAGGAGAGAGAAAGAGAAACATGAAGAGAAAAAAGAGTTGATAAATTATTCACCTATCACCTTCTCTATGAACGGTCGTAAGAACTAAACTCTATATGCACACGTACGGCAAGCGCGAACACATGCATGAGCGCGCGCGCGCACACACACACACGCACGCACGCACGCACACACACACACACACACACACACACACACACACACACACACACACACACACACACACACACACACACACACCATAATGCAGCTATAATACAACATCTTACCATGTATAACTTATAGCAATATAAGCTGCAATAAGCTATTTTATATTTACAAGAAAAAAAAAACACAAATGAACTGATATAACCAGCACATATTTAATAATAATAATTTTTAAAAAATGAACACTTGTACCATATATCTGATAAATGAACTGATATAACCAGCACATATTTAATAATAATAATTAAAAAAAAAATGAACACTTGTACCATATATCTGATAAATGGATAAGCTAAACAGGTGAATTAATGAATAACAACAAAATCTCGTGCCTTTTGAACTTATCTACATATTTCTACGCATGAAGCAGCCTGACTTTTCCTCCTGGAGAGATACAGAGAGGAGGAAGGGGGGTCTGGGGGGGTCAGCCAAATTACGTCTATCTTCGGAAGCAAGTGTGCAGTGGCCCCTCGGGGTGGGAGGTATCGTTGTGCTTTCCGCTAGAGCTCATTAAAAGTTCTATATATATCTGCTTATTCATTGTTTTCCTTTTCATCATTAAGTCCATTACTGTCACGTTTTAACTTATTTCTTTTTTTTTCTTTCTCTCTCCTTCTCTCTGGTTATTCCCTCCCTATCTCTTACACTTCCCTTTCCCTGGCCCCTCTTTCCCTCTTTCTAAATCTCTCTCTCCCGCTCGCTCCTCGCCTCCTTGCGCGACGAGATTTACTTCCCACGGCTCATGAGCGCCTCCAACCGCCGCCCGCAAACCCTCGCCCGTTCTCGCGATTCACGAGGCAGCCGAATAGCTCGCGCGGTTCCTCTTGCCAATGTCAGGTTTATGCATATGACAAATAGGCACAAAAAGCAAGGGTGGAGGTACAGGGAGATGGGAAGCGAAGAAGGGAAGGAGAGAAGGAGGAAAGGAGGAAAGGAGGAAAGGAGGAAAGAAGGGATAGAGGGAGGGGGAGAGGGAGGGAGACTGAGAGAGAGAGAGAGACTGAGAAAGAGAGAGAGAGAGAGAGAGAGAGAGAGAGAGAGAGAGAGAGAGAGAGAGAGAGAGAGAGAGAGAGAGAGAGAGATAGAGATAGAGATAGAGATAGAGATAGAAATAGAGAGAGAGAGAGAGAGAGAGAGAGAGAGAGAGAGAGAGAGAGAGAGAGAGAGAGAGAGAGAGAGAGAGAGAGAGAGAGAGAGAGAGAGATAGAGAGATAGAGAGAGAGTGTGTGAGAGAGAGAGAAAGAGAGAGAGAAAGCGAGAGAGAGAGAGAGAGAGAGAGAGAGAGAGAGAGAGAGAGAGAGAGAGAGAGAGAGAGAGAGAGAGAGAGAGAGAGAGAGAGAGAGAGAGAGAGATAAGTGGAGATGATGATAAGAGGAGCGGTGATGCAATTTTTGTACAATGAAGTTATTATTGAACGTATTAGACTTGGGTCTCTCTCGGTCTGCAATCATCACATGCTATGTCAGCCAGCCATGCGTATTTTTGTCTGTCTTTGTTTCACATGCTACGGCAGCGTACCATTCACGTTCATAAATCCTACATCCTCTAAATGAACATCACACTCTCCCAAGGCTTTACCTGTACCCCTCGTCCCAAAAATCCTCTGATGCTGGATTTCCACGGAGGACTGGTCACTTGGCTAATTGAGTATTTTCTACTATCAAACAATGCACTACAGGCCCTAAGTCTCAAAAGTGACCCCTAGCTGTCCCTAACATTTTGAATGACACGATATACAGTCATTATCTTAGCATCATCAGTTGTGCTCATGCTCTAAGATCTCTTCTCATGATGATCGGTAGAGGCAATGCAACACAAGGCAAGCGGAAGGAGGGGGGGGGGGGAGGGATTTCCAATAACGAGCCTTTAGTTCTCAAGATAGTCACAAACACGATCCCTTGCAGTCTATCAATGTGAACTTATACATGGGAGATATGCCAAGGTGCAGAAAACATTATATATTAAGAGCATCCTTGTTCCGCACGTTGGAACTGAGGATAAGCTGAAGTGGAGTGTAATTGAATCGAGGTCTAGAGATTGAGGGAGGGAGAAGCGAAAAAAAAACTATAAAAAAACGTATACGAGAGAGAGGGGGAGGGAGGGAGGGAGAAGCGAAAAAAATTAAAAAAAAACGTATACGAGAGAGAGGGGGAGGGAGGGAGGGAGGGAGGGAGGGAGGGAGGGAGGGAGGGAGAGGGAGAGGGAGAGGGAGAGGGAGAGGGAGAGGGAGAGGGAGAGGGAGAGGGAGAGGGAGAGGGAGAGGGAGAGGGAGAAGGAGAAGGAGAAGGAGAAGGAGGAGAAGGAGGAGAAGGAGGAGAAGGAGAGAGAGTGAGTGAGTGAGTGAGTGAGTGAGTGAGTGAGTGAGAGAGAGAGAGAGAGAGAGAGAGAGAGAGAGAGAGAGAGAGAGAGAGAGAGAGAGAGTTATAATTATAATTCATAATTTGGAGAAGGCAGAAAGAAAGAAAGACAGCGAGGAAGTAGGAAAGCGAGGCACATAAGAGCGAGGGAAGAAAGGGAGAGACAATGAAAGGAAGGTTGAAAATGCGAATTCATTACAGCCATTTGCCACCCACGCGAACGACCCTCCGGGGCTCAACAGATCAGCTGGTGAGAGCCCTCCACCGCCGTCGAGGAGAAAATAAGACCGGGTGAGAGTCAATAACAGCGACAATAATCTCCAACCCCTGAAGATTCCACGAGGAAATTGACGAGATAAGCGCTCTGGACTTTAGGATTCCCGTGCGAACATTAGGCTAATAATCCCAGGACAAAAACAATGAAAGTAAATGTTGATTACATCATATAAACACACACACACACACACACACACACACACACACACACACACACACACACACACAAACACACACAAACACACACAAACACACACACACAAACACACACACACACACACACGCGCGCAAATCACCAGACCGAATGCACTGTCACGTCCCCTCCTGCTGACCGCCACCACGCCACGACGCAGATTCATAATGTCTCTTGATAATCAGGCGTCTCTTAAAAACTCCATCAGAATTAACGAATGGCCCCCCGCGTCCGTTAGTAAACTATTCTTTAGCGTTTTCCTTTCGTTTTTATTTTATTCTGTTTTTTTGTATTTTGTGGTAAAGTACGGTGTAACGATGATGATAATGATATATGAATAAACATTTGACATAAAAAAGAGAGAGCATAAATTGATAACTAGAAAAGACACCCAAAGAAGAAAATTAGAGATGGTTATAGATGAAGATTAAATAATAGCCAACGAAGATAACTACAGAAAATAACTAGAAAGGACAATTTGAGAAGATAATAAGGTAACCAGAGATGATGACCACAGAAACTAACTGGACAAGATAGCTAAAAGAGAACAAAAAAGTATACCTTGAGAAGATATCCAGAGAAGATAACTAAAGATATACAGATTTGATAACTAGAGAAGAAATGATACCTAGAAAAGATACTCAGAGAAGATTACTAGAAATACCTAGAAAACAAGATGACTAGAGAAGACAACCGGCGAGGATACTTAAAGACGATAAGTACAAAAGAAAAATAAGCTAAGGACAACAAAAAAGACAGCCAGAAAAGGTAACTAGAAAGCATAAAAAATGAAAAAGAGGGAGATGCGCCCTTAACGAGATGCGGAGATCGCGCTTCGCATTGTATTCAAACGAGAAGCAAATCTGATGGAGCCCGAGGTCACAGGCTTGACGCGACAGGGAGCACGTGCCGCCCATGACAGGTGAGTGACTGACTGATTCGGGAAATGAGCGAGCGAACGAAAGAGGGAGGGAGCATCTGAGTGAGCTCATGGATAAATAAGCGAATGTGAATAAATAAAGGAGCGTGTGTGTGTGTGTGTGTGTGTGTGTGTGTGTGTGTGTGTGTGTGTGTGTGTGTGTGTGTGTGTGTGTGTGTGTGTGTGTGTGTGTGTGTTTGCGTGTGTGCGCGGGCGCGTTCAAGGTCTAACCTCGTACCTGTCTACGTGGGTATGCATGCGGGTGCTAGTGTGTGTGTGTGTACAGTTATGTATTACGTGAACTCTTTATGTTGGCTACATTTAATGTGTGGACATGTGTTGCATATTTTGTGGGCTACTTTTGATACCGTGATTAAAAATATTAATTCACATATTCAACCCATTAAGGCAACCAGTGGCTCAGCGTGACAGACAAAGAGCCGGATCCATAAATTATTTCAGATCCCGAACCATTCGTATGATCAATCAACCCGTCTCTCGCTAAACACGTATTCTTTGGGGCGGCGCGAAAGCGGCCTCCGCGCGACCTTGGGCCTAACTCTTTCTTTCCCCGCCCCTTTTTCCTTTCTCTCATTTTATATTATTAGATAACTCTACTTACTTCATTTGCCTCGTGTCTTCGCGTGCTGTCTAATTGTCGCTTTCGTCAATGCTTATTTCTACGTGTCTTCCAAATTCTTTCTACATATCTATCTTTCCCTTCATCTCCTCCCCTACCTTCCCTCTATGTATCTACTTTAATTTCTTCCCTCTCCATTATTTTCTTTCTTTCTCCTCCTACATCTCCCCAACCTCCTCCTCATTCTCTCCCCCTTCCCCTCCTCCTTACTCTCCCTCCGGAACGCCAGCATTACCAGCATGCGCGGTACCGTTCCGCTGGTCCATCTCGTAACCGCGGGGAACGCTGGAATGAGGATACGACCCAATTGCCACGTATTCTCGATATCTGCCTTCGTTAATCGACCCATTTTTCCAGGGATTCGAACGAAGGCTCAGCATCCGAGGAACAATGCGTGTCGCTTCAGTCTGTTTTCGGGGAGACGAGGAGGAAAAGACTGCGGCCTGGAGTTGTTGAGCAAACAAGTGTGAATAAAATAATGTGGATAATGACTGTTGATATTACTGCAGTTAAGATAACGGTTTTCCAGGGTATTTAATAAACATCTCACTGAGAATCTAATACATATTGCAATAAAACAAACATACATATACGCAAGCTAAATAAAGTTATCAAAAATACATACGCAGACCCACACACAGACACACACACACACACACACACACACACACACACACACACACACACACACACACACACACACACACACAGTATACAACACTCTACCAGCAGGAGTTACCCCATCCCTCTAACAAACCCCACCCCCCATTCCTCCCAATTTCTACTCACAGCCGTCCTCTTGCTTCGTAAAATCGTTACGGAACTGTGGAGGGGGGGGGGAGGGGGAGAGCAGAAGGGGGAAGGGGTCGGTGGGTTAGAGGAGGGGAGGGGGTCAGATGTGACTAAACACTGGGAGAGGAAAGGAGGAAGGGGGGGACTGTGGGTAAAGAATGGGAGAGGAGGGGAGCAGAGGATGGGGAAAGTAAAGGGATAGGAAGAGGGAGAATTGATAGAAAGGGCGGTAGAAGAGGAACTAAGAGAAACAGAGGAAAGTGAAGTAAAAAAAAAAATAAAAAAAAAAATAAAAAAAAGGAGAGTGAATGAAAGAGGAGGAGAATGAGTAAGTGACATACTTTTATCAGATGGAAGGTTTTCGGGCTGAGGAGAAGGGCTAATAACTTCTACGAGTTCCGTCGACTCATGCAGGAAGGCCGCCGTCCGATGGGAATGCACAGAGTCACCTCCGCCACGGAAGGCCGGAGTCAAAAGTAATGGCGACAACGAGATGGGTAAATCATGAGTCACCGTGACCAGAGGAACGAGAAGGCCATGAGCAACGGTGACAAAAGGCGCAAGGATAATATTCAAGACACGCCGGCTCTTCGTCACAGATGAAGTCCGAGCACGTAGGGGCGTGAGTACGCTCATATCCCGCTCCTGTACCTCATGTCAGCGTATTTTGTCTCTCTCTCGCTCTCTTTTACTCTCCATCTTCCTTTACTCTCTTTCTTTCTCTTTCCCTCTCCTCCCCTCCCCTACACTCCCTCCTTCACCTCTCTTACTCTCTCCCCCTCTCTCTTTATCCTTTTTCTTTTTCTATTT
>NC_061819.1:20495874-20505874 GCF_019202785.1 Penaeus chinensis | reverse complement strand
CTCGCCGCCTTCAGTTAGACGAGACTACAATGACTTCTAAACATAAATCCGTTAGATAATACCTGTATTGATTCATACTATGTACATGAATAGCAAAAAACAAACACATATATGGAAATATAAATACTAATATTTTAAATTACAAAAAAAAATCACATCTTTCAAATCAGGGATATTTCAATGACCTGAAAGAAATACAAAAATAAATATAAATATAAACATAAATATAAATACAAATGTATATAAATATATATACATATAATTATATAGATAAAACACAAATGAAAAAAAATCAAATAGTCTCTAAATAGGATCCGTTTTTTGCAATGAAACAAAACAAAATTCACGCCAACGTTAACCGGACTGTAGATGAATTAATGAAGGAATTAATTAATCACTTGACTCAAATATAAATAGAACTTCATAAACATCACCATAAAAGGCTTATGTATAAGTAGAAATTAATAATATACCTATCTATCTATCCATATGTATGCATATGTATATACATATATATATGTGTGTGTGTGTGTGTGTGTGTGTGTGTGTGTGTGTGTGTGTGTGTGTGTGTGTGTGTGTGTGTGTGTGTGTGTGTGTGTGTGTGTGTCTGTCTGTACATATATGTATTTGTATATGTAAGTAGGTATATATGTATACAAATATATTATAAATATATTCATATATATATACATATACGAATATGTATATGTAAATGTATGCACATGTAAATATATGTATATGTAAACGTATGTATATGTATGTATATATATGTAGGTACGTATATAAATATATATGAATATATAGATATATATGTATATATACATATATATGTATATAGACATCTGTGTGTGTATGTGTATGTGTATGTGCATGTGTATGTGCATTTGTATGTGCACGTATATGTGTATGTGCATGTATATGTGTATGTGCATGTATGTGCACGAATATGTGAATGTGCATGTATATGTGTATGTGCATGTATATGTGCACGTGCATGTATATGCGCATGTGCATGCTTATGTGCATGTTAATGTGGATGTGCTTGTGTACGCAGTTACATATACACCAAATCTACCATACACACACTAATATATAACATATAATAGCCAATCCATTTACACCTACGCAAACACACTGTGGGTGTGTAATTCATCACCTGTTCGCTTGGGGGCGCCCCGCGTGTATCCAAAGAGAGGCCGCCCGGTCGATAAGGGCAGAAAGCAAGACAAATCAGCAATCCCGCCCTTCTGTAATATGTATAGCAGGTAGGACAGCCCCCTCCCTCCTCCTCCTCCTCATCCCCACCCCCACCATGTACCACTAGGCTACTCGGTCAAGGTCCTGCTTCCCCTATGCCCGGAGAGCGAGCGTACGAGTTAAGTGTTTGATGTGTCAGCAGAGAGACTGGCGTTGCAACACCCTTTTTATGCCTGATAGCCGATCAAGGCGTTTGGCCGAGAATTCACGCTCATGAACTGGGGAGCAAATAGGCATGGAGGATGTGAGGATATGAGAGGGTGAGGTATATACTGACAGAGAACGGAAGAGCAAGAGTGAAAGCGTAAGTAGGAGAGAATGAGAGAGAGTGAGAGAGAGTGAGAGAGAGAGAGAGAGAGAGAGAGAGAGAGAGAGAGAGAGAGAGAGAGAGAGAGAGAGAGAGAGAGAGAGAGAATGAGAGAGAGAGAGAGAGAGAGAGAGAGAGAGAGAGAGAGAGAGAGAGAGAGAGAGAGAGAGAGAGAGAGAGAGAGAGAGAGAGAGAGAGAGAGAGAGAGAGAGAGAGAGAGAGAGAGAGAGAGAGAGAGAGAGAGAGAGAGAGAAAATGAGAGAGAGAGAGAGAGAGAGAGAGAGAGAGAGAGAGAGAGAGAGAGAGAGAATGAGAGAGAGAGAGAGAGAGAGAGAGAGAGAGAGAGAGAGAGAGAGAGAGAGAGAGAGAGAGAGAGAGAGAGAGAGGGAGAGGGAGAGGGAGAGAGGGGGAGAGAGGGAGAGAGGGAGAGAGAGAGAGAGAGAGAGAGAGAGAGAGAGAGAGAGAGAGAGAGAGAGAGAGAGAGAGAGAGAGAGAGAGAGAGATGGGGGGGGGGGGGGGGTCCTAGAAAGTTCCGCATTACAAACCAAAACAACTTCATCTCCAGAAATCATCGCGGCTCCTCCTCGGACACTTAAATCTTTCCGCCTTATCCGATCGTGACCGAAATATGATAGCAGAACTTAGGGGACACTTCAAGCGCACGTAGAAATGTTGTTGCAAAAACGTTCTCTAACGGTTTCTTTTCTTTTTTTCTTTTTTTTTTATAGAAATATACTTTTACTAGAACTGTTGATGGTTTTTTTTTATTCATCCTGTGTTTCCGTCACCCATCCACTTACACGTTTTTGTTTATCTTCCTGCGGAGGCCATTCTGCTTCGTCATTGCGTCTGAGAGTCTGAGGTTACATCCGTTGAAAAATCTCTGTGAATCACCAATGACCTTCAACAATTCATATGTTTACCTTATACACTGTACCTATCGATCTATACATTTCTTCATCTATTTATTCATATTTTCAACAATTCCTTTATTTACCTTCTATACTTAATATTAATTTATCTATTATAATTTCAAAAAGAAACCCTTATCTTTACAAGTCACAGTCACACACGTGCAAACACACCGCAAATACCTCAAAAAAGGGTGTGCCTTGGAAACGCGGTGTACTACCGGAACACTACACAAATCGGCACATGGATACTGCCTTACACCTGTTCATTGACGAGTACAGCATTTTAGCACAAATATAGTGGAGACGGTTTTAGAATACATAATGCTTCAAACAAGGCTGGTTATGAATGGCAGTCATAAAATTACAGAAGTGCATGTTCATCTCTGAAGTTTTTTTTGTTTTGTTTTTGCATTCAGTAGATACAAGTACAAAGAAAATTTCATACCCAAAAAACAAGCAGGGACACACACACACACACACACACACACACACACACACACACACACACACACACACACACACACACACCAAAATCCCACAACTTCTTCTGACGCATGATCTCACCTTTTTGCTAGTCTAAGTCATCCGCCATTAAAACAGACCGACTATGACGAGCTGACAGGAAGCGTCCAATTGTCTCCATGAGTGATAACAATAGACCATACATTTCAAACAACTATTGCACAGTCTTTACTTTGGGATTTCTTATTGTCTGGTTTCCCTCTTTCTCTTGGCCTATTTTTTCCACACCCTTTTTTGCACTATTTCCTCTCATTCTTGGCATTATCATGTACCCCAAAACTCAATCAATCCTCAATTACACTGATCACCAAAAGAACATAAACAAAAAGAATAACCAGCACAAAAAAATAACAGTAGAAATGATCTCACGGTCGACAAGCGCATGTTTCACCCCACCACAACGCTACCTACAAGAGACTCATTATGAATATTAATTGTAGTGGATAATGCTTTTAGTCCTTTATTTACCACCCTGGCTAACTGCACAGGCGTGGGCAAGCTGTGGTACATTTAATGCATGGTCATAACATTATATAGTGTTACATTTGAATTTTAGCCTATAACATTGCTATGAGTACTTATATCAGTTTAAGGAAAGGAACAATTGCACAGTCCTTTATCCACTCATCTGCCACGCCGGCATATAGCTTGGGCGTGGGAAAGCATTAATACATTTTATATTCGGTTATGTGATACTACATTCCAAATTTAGGATACAACATAAGTATATCTTCTAGGGCATCAGATGATATGAAGTAGTTACATAGTTCTCCGTACCTCATGCTAGGTGGCCTGAAAGGCTGTATCACATGGCACTCTGAGATATAATGTACAAGTGAATGAAACTGAGCGTCCACGTCCCGCAGGGTTTTAACGTTTGTATTCCACATTCATATACCCCACTCTTCAAACTAGCATTCAGTAAGGCCTACAAACATTTTTAGATTTATGCGTTCTTTTGTTTTTACCTTTGCACTATTTCCTCTCATTCTAACTGTGCTAGGAGGGGAAAATTTGTCTCTGGAAATAATTAAAATGTTGTACCTTAAAAATCACATTTTACACAGATAAATGGTGTGAGTGAGTGAGTGAGTGAGTGAGTGAGTGAGTGAGTGAGTGAGTGAGTGTGAGTGTGAGTGTGAGTGTGAGTGTGAGTGTGAGTGTGAGTGTGAGTGTGTGTGTGTGTGTATGCGCGTGCGTGCGTGCGTGCGTGCGTGCGTGCGTGCGTGCGTGTACGTGCGTGCGTGTACGTGCGTGCGTGTGCGTGCGTACGTGCGTGCGTGTGCCTGCGTGCGTGTGCGTGCGTGTGCGTGCGTGTGCGTGCGTGCGTGTGCGTGCGTGCGTGCGCGTGCGCGAGTGAGTGAGAGAATGTTTTTAACTGCATGCTGTTATGTCACTGAAACAATTCAGAGCCTTCTCCAAAACGGAACAAAGCCTCTTTTTAGTAAATCATCCCTATGAAACGAAAACCATTCCCTTTCCCCTTTCACTCACAAAGCGTTGAAACAGACACTCAGCTCGTCGTAGTTACGAGGTAACATAAAACGCTAAATTGGCACAGCTAATGGGGCAGTCAACAGAAAACATAAATAAAACACGATGGTCGTCTAGGCAAACAAATAGAGAAATACAAGGCTCGGGGTCATGGAATTAATACTGCAACTGCTATCTTCGGAGATTTTCTCTTTTCTTCTTCGTCTTTCCTTTCACCCTCCCCTCTTGCTTTCCCACTCCCTCCCCCAAACGCTCGCAACGTATCTCCATCTACCTTTTAATACATACCCGACCTACCCCATGGGATCGATGTTGTAGGCAACAGGACTTAGGTACTGTTACATGGGGTTGCCGAGCCGTAAAATGGATAAATATACCTACTGCCTCATAACACAGTTTGGATGAGGGGGGGGGGGGTACGCAAATGTTACGGTGACCACGGTTGGGTGTGTGAATTTTATCGTAATATAAAACAGGGCGAGGGCTGTTGAGAAATCAATTCTGGCAACATATTTTACTTTATGAGATACATAATACATATACAAGTGCATATACATACATACAATATATACATACACAGGCGAAAGAAAGAGCATAACCATGCAAAAGCAACAAACAACCCAATGGCCATACA
Source organism: Penaeus chinensis (assembly GCF_019202785.1). Lineage (NCBI taxonomy): Eukaryota > Metazoa > Arthropoda > Malacostraca > Decapoda > Penaeidae > Penaeus > Penaeus chinensis. The sequence continues at coordinate 20,500,746 of NC_061819.1, read as the reverse complement.
TCCAGGGTGATAGTCGATACAGCCAATTATATTATACGAATGCCACAGATGGTAAGTACCCCAGCTCGCTCCGGACAGATAATAGTGGCATATTTATAGTGTTCAATTACTGTATTGATACCAGTACACTCGGCGGCAAATTGCTACAAATTGGCGGACGGCGGCGTTTCCATAAATCCATAGACTTCCATCCTACTGACTCCTGTTGAGTTAAAATCAACTAGAGGCTTGGACAATGCCAGGACTACCCATGAAATTTGTGAATACGGCTGAAGGAAAATTGTCCCAGAAGTGTAAGACACACTCAAATGTAGCCTACATATTCATATAATGCACACACAATCACTGTATGTGTAAACAAACACACACAGAACAACTATACTTTTCCACAGACATTGTAATTACATGTATATAGAAACTAATCACACACAAAGGACTACACACCCATGCAGACTGTATGATCACTTAACCAATAAACGACGGAGATAAATCCAATACAAGCGCATGCAAAATCTCGGTGCATCGCATGAGCAAGCACTTCAACTTCAACAGAGTGCAGAGCTCACCGAATTCCTGTTCAGTCTCCTGTTCAAACCAGTGTCCCGGACCCTTCGCTAACTGCTCAATTAGACACAAGTCCGAGCTAAGTACAGCGCTCACGCTCAATTGAGAGGGTTACTGCGGGACGCCGAACCAACAGGCTTCCCGGTCTAATATCAAACACGTACAGCACCAAAAATTCGTCACACAAACATACTGATAATATAAAAACAACCAAACAACAATACAGACGCAATAAAACACCTTCGTGCACAACGCCAAGCAACAAGCGAGCGCCATAGAGGGCCCCGCCGCCACTGACACTTGCGTGCGGCGCTGCCATAAGGAATGACGTGAAAAGGGGAAGGCACGTGTCACGGAGAACTCACAGGTCTGCCCTCTCTATGCACGGGCATTTTTCAAGAGAGCCACAACACCTACATCCCAATGACCTTTGTAAGCGAAACTAGCAAACAGCATTAACCAGAGAGTCTACCCCTAACCCCCATCTCCCCCGCCCTGCACCTATTAACTGGAAGGTCAATGTATGGTAATCTTCGATCAGGCCGCCCGCCGTTCGTGGCACCGTGGGTATGCGTTTCTCCGTGAGGCCGCTAATGGAACGAAGTATGAAGACAATGAAATCATCTTGGTTCAACTTCAGTAATTTCGGGATTATGTCTACGAGGAAAGGATATTAACTGCAACCCATAAACATTTCGCATCTATTTATCTATCTATCTATCTATGTATCTATATATACATATACATATATGCATATATATACATGTATATGTATACATATATGTATGTATGCATGTATGTATATATACATATTATATATTATATTCATATATATATTATACATATATGTATATATCATATTACATTCATATATGCATATATATATATTCATATATATATCATATTCATATATATATATATATTATATTCATATATATAGATATTTTATTCATATATCTTTTCATATATATATATTTTTTTTTATATTCATATACATTTATTTTCATATGTATATATATATTCATATACATACATCATCATATATATATATATATATATATATATATATATACAGAGAAAGAGAAAGAGAGAGAGAGATTGATATATATATATATATATATATATACATATATATATACATATATATATATACATATATATATATATATATTACGAAAGACAGATACCTTTAACAATTTTATTTTTTTGTTTATATAAGAAAGGAGAATCTGCAACCCCCCTATATCAGCAGCGTCGTTAACGCGTTAAAGAACTTCAAAGAGTGACGTCACTCCGCTACCGCCGCGGCTTCATATTCTATCGTCATTATTCCTACGTCAAAATAACACCCACAGACCACCAACAACACACCGTTGCTGACAGCGTTGCCTATCACAACCTTGGCTGCTAATACAATGCCTGTAAAACCCTAAAGCTGCCAACAGTGCCTATCACTTCCTCCGGCAACCAACTCTGCCTATCGCGCATCAAGGCTGCCAACACCGCCTGCTTTGCCAATCACTTCTTGACAGCAATACTGTCTATCACGCCCGATAATTGCCATCACTTCCTATAACGCTCTAATGATGCCAACACTTCCCACCCCGTCCCAGGACTGCCAACCTTTTACGCCCCAGGATTGCCAACACCTAATCTCATGACCTGTAAGAAAACCCCTCGCTCATTTTGTTTCCCCTTTCCTGATGAGGTTTACGCAGCGAAAATAACCTGGAGCACAAAGTTTACATCTTCCATCGGCAAGTGGAAAAGGGGAACGGGCGGCCGAGGGTGTTCAGGTGAGTGATAGTGAGCGAGGGTGTGAGTGAAGGCTACCAATTAGGGGCAGGTGTGCGGGGGGAAGGGGGTGGAGGAGGAGAAGGAGGGGAGGGGGAGGGGGAGGAGGAGGAGGAGGAGGAGGAGGAGGAGGAGGAGGAGGAGGAGGAGGAGGAGGAGGAGGAGGAGGAGGAGGAGGAGGAGGAGGAGGCGGAGGAGGAGGAGGCGGAGGAATAGGGGGAGGAGGAGGAAAAGGGGGAGGAGGAGGAAAAGGGGGAGGAGGAAGAAAAGGGGGAGGAGGAAGAAAAGGGGGAAGAGGAAGAAAAGGGGGAGAAGGAGGAAAAGGGGGACAAGGAGGAAAAGGAAGAGAAGGAGGAAAAGGAAGAGCAGGAGGAAAAGGAAGAGCAGGAGGAAAAGGAAGAGGAGGAAAAGGAAGAGAAGGAGGAAAAGGAATAAAAGGAGGAAAAGGAAGAGAAGGAGGAAGGAGAAGGGCAAAAACGTGGAGAAGGGAAAATGGAAAAATAATGAAGGGAAAAGAGGGAGTGACAGTTGTACTGTCCAACCAAAAAAGTTCACAGAAACACCAAACAACGGACATACAAAAGTGCTAGGCCAAAATAAAACAAAACCAAAACAAAGAGAAACAGAACTCCAAAAAAACAATACTACCAACATGCAAAACCGGTATGATGAGAATCTAAAACTCACCACCCGACACGTAGACACGTAAGCACCAAAGTCGTTAACGTGTATAACGTACGGGTGTCCGCGGCGTTCCGTTAAGGTTCAGAGGTGAGCAAAGTCAAAGTAGTAAGATTAACGAGATGAACGCTAGACAAGGTCAAAGGTTAGACGAAAGGAGAGAGCCAATCAAGTTGCCGCCTGAGAATATGAATAGTCTATAGGCTAAACTTAAGAGCAAACATGTGAAGATTTTTTTAAAAAGTAATTTACACACAAAGGCGTTCTAAAAAGAATCAGTGAAGAATAATTTTCTTAAAAGTTATTTGTTATTTGCGATTGTATGGACTGTCTTTCTGGCACCGTCTCTTTGTCCTGAGATTAGGAGATTAGTAGGAATTGTTTTTGTTTTTCTGTTGTTTCACAGTTCTAAAATTTAATGCGAATATCAAATTGTAGCACTACATTTCCCCTTGATAAAAAAAAAGGTTTAAGCTCCTCTCGAAAAACCTGCAGTCCTCTATATCATCACTATGCATCCCTGTCCTCTGCTGATATATTTTTTGAGATACACTGATATTTCTAGAACAGACATTCTACCTTCCCCCTTGGGATTTATTTGACAGGCTTATCTTACAAATCAGTGTTGTAAGGGGCAATTAGGAAGGTAATAATGACGGTAAAATAGAATTCGCTGGAAATATTACGTATCTTGTATAAATATCAAAACAATGGCATATCTATACATCAATCATCAATAAGATAACGATGAATATTGCCATCATGTACACTACATTCAGACAGAAATAGATGCTCCACCAACTGCAGTCAAACTGGCACGTCTTTCTGTATTTACGTTATCCTGAAATTTCTCGAGATGAGCGAAACAATGAAAACTGCCCGGGATCCCAGAAAACAAGCCTTAGACATTTTTTTTATTAACAATCCGTACTTTTACAAGTCTATGGCAAGGGTCCCGCCCACAAACGCAAGGGCACATGGAAAGGAATACGGATGGACACACACACACACACACTTTCCCATCTCGCATACACAAACAAGGACATTCAAACATACACGCATACTCATAATCACACACATACAACTAGGGCGATTCAAATGAACACGAAGAAGAAAATAGTAAACGACACAAAATCCCAGTCATTCATTCATTATTCTAGTGTTAGTCACATGCATAAACACGTGACTGTTTAATACCAAACCTAAAAGACTACGAAATCAGTGAAAGTGAAAATACTGAAGTATGCACTAGTTTGGAAAAGTGATCAAACTGCGAAATGTACTTCCACGAATTGGGGAAATCAGTATACATTTTGAAAACAAATTCTGAAAAGTCGGCCTAAAAAAAACAAAAAAAAAACAGTGCCACTTGCGAAGAAGCGATCCAATTATGATAAATTAACTTGCACTGCAAAAATTGGGTTTGACGTGTACGTGAGTAAGAAGTGAAAAAGTGAAACTAATTACGACTGATTTCAAACTATGAAAACTAGACTGATTATGAAAGCGAGCGAATTAAGTAAAGTGCAGTAATTGTGACGGGGGAGAAACTTGAGCAGAGTGCGTCGTCTCCCGCCATGTTTATCCCTCCACACCCCATAGTGCACCCTAATCGACCATCGCGGGGACCAACTCCTCAGCGCCAGTGGTTGGTGTATATCAGAGTTAATTAGTGAGTCACCTGGTCTTAATGACGCTGTGCATGTGTGTGTGTGCATGACCGCCGCCGCGGTGAATAAACACGTAATTTATCTATTCGCGGGATTTTTTTCTCCTAACGCAGCCATGGCCAATGCATACTCGCTCTTTTAAACGCGCATGTACAGAAACGTA
>NC_061819.1:20470874-20478374 GCF_019202785.1 Penaeus chinensis | reverse complement strand
TATTAAAACCTAAAGAAAAATAATTGTGTTGTATGATTTGGTGAGGATGGGATCCATAAGGGTAAGTGTGTACTTCTAGGCTGATAAAAAAAAAACAAAAAAAAACACATGTTTGACTTTCTTGACAATGAAGAAACATTGATTAAAACTAGTTTCTCAATATCAAAGAATTCTCATTGTTTTTTTAACACAAAATTACATTGTGTTCCTAGGCCTCATCTCATCAAAATCCCCCAATAACTTCATGAACTCTCCTTAAAGTGCACCAAAACTTTTTTTTAATGAAAAAAAAACCTCAATCTCAATTACAAACAACTGGTACTGAAAAGATTTATATATTCCTCCTGCAAATTAATATGCTAATACTTCAACCTATCTGAGTAACAAACAACGCCTGTTACATCAAAAAAATGTGATTTCTTGATAAAGGTTAGAAGCGGGCAACCCTTACTAGACTGCTGGCCATTAACTAAATTATCTATATCCTGTTCCTCAAGTCCACAGACATCGGACCGATCTTTTAAAACACTGTTACATCAATTCTCCACAGAAAATACAAAATAATGGAAGAAAGCTGGAAATTCAAGCTGCTGAATAACAGAAATTAAATTACGTGCCGCATACCTTGTATCTCCGTAGCTATTAACACTAAAACAAGTCAACGCTAACCAAATAACATATTTAATCACATAATACACATACCTCCCTGTAGAATACTCGACAAACAAGTCCAAACAAACGGAAAATAAGTTCTCATTTCTTTCATATTACAACCCATGCATCTTTCGTGTTCACCTGTGATTAAAAATCTCGAGATGCTGGAAGTTCCAACACATTTCCTTATTAAAACTCAACCATAATCCCAAATCAAAGAGAAAAACAACAGAAAACAGGCATTCCAACACTCACCTGACAAGAACCGCACACGTCAAAATAAAAGTAAATCGCCAAAAGGTGCTTAATTCAAACATGTAATAAGAGAAGACCTTAATAGGGAACCTTTCGGCTCTTACCTTCAAAACAAACTGACTGCATTCTAGCGGGAACAAACTTCTTGTGTTTTTTTTTTTCTAAAATAAACTATATTCTAAAACAAACTTCTTCCATAACAAGCCATATTCTACGACAAACTTCTTTTATAATGAACTATATTCTATGTAAAACTTCCTCTCTGTCGGTTTATGTATATGGAACAAGTTTTACTTTCGCTATGACGCATTTGGGATGGTGTTTTGTTTGTTCTTTTTTATTCCTTAGGTGGATAGGGAGATATGTGTTGACATATCTACATATATACTCATCTATATACATTACCAAGAGAGGTGTTCATTTGGCCCTTTTGCAACTTGTTAAGATAAACTGGCAGGAAGACTTTCCAGAGAACAGGCACATTGTATTACTTTGTATTTTGCTTCCTCTCATATGTTTCCTTACGATGACATTCTTGACTTTTGTTTTAACCATTTCTTCCTAGATCAGATATACGAAGTACACTTATATTACTCTCATATAATCGTACAATACAAATCTATTAAAACAGTCACTAGACTAGACACATCCAATGACTTTCCATCAAACATTAAATCATATAAATTTATTTCAAGATTCGGACTCATGCTAGAGCAAAACCACACATCTACAAAAAAGATCCAGAATAAAAAAAAAAAAAAAGAATACGTACACACAAACAAAATAAAAAGAAAAAAGTAATAAAGAAACAAGAACGTAGCAGAGAGCGCTACATCGAGCGTCGCGAGAGCTAGCGATTCCCGCTCCGTCGCCCCTTTCGAGCGCCGCGATTCCCGCCCGAAAGCGAACAGGGATTTCGACGTCTGGCCAAAATCCACCCCCAGAATCGCACGAAACGAAGGGTTGTTGTTTTTTTTTTTCCTGCGCGGGATTTGGGGAGCCGCTGAGAAAAGAGGTGAGTCGTGATTTTGTGTGAGGAGGAAAGCGGGTTGGAAGCGGTTTTGCGGAAGATTCACTCGGCGGGAAAATAAAGACCTACAGAGGCTGGGGGAAGACAAAGTCATTTTTGTCACTTTTTCTTCTTCACGTGTTTCTCTTGGGGAGCGATTGTACAGGCGAAGGGAACCAGGACTGGCATCAGAAGCACAGCCGGAAAATGTAAATGACATTATACGAATACAAGAAAAAACAATTCAATCACATTTCTCATAACAAATTCGTTAAATATTTTTCTGCTTCCTAATAACAGGTAACGTTACTGGCAATCCTTTAAACGCTCATAGAGGATACTTATTTTTTCTATTTCTCCCAAAATCCTCATAAGTTCTATAATCAGTAATCAAAGGTTCAGAATGAGATGTATTTTGCAAACTACAATAACAAAGAAGACGTTTATCGAAATGTTAGTTAATTATTATGGTTAAGTTTTACCCACCCATAAAGTTGATAAATTCAAGAAACTTATCTTCTGTGTACTTGTCACACACACACCAAAAAAAAGTTATTTGACATGCAAGTGCCAGAGAGCCTAAAATGAAAAAGTTTAAATACCAAATGTTATGTTTGTTTTTTTGTTGTTGTTGTTTTTTTCCCTCACAAGAATTAGTTAAATCAGTTCAGGTTAAGTTCACCCAGAACACATAGCTAAGGAATTAAGAAGCTAATTAGATCATATATAACGTTTTTGTTGCCATCGCCATGCTAATACAAAATGTTGTGACTAATAAAATCTCATTCTATAGTAACCTTCAGTTCTGCCAATTTATTTTCTCTCATTTTGGGTCCTTTAGTGGGCAGTACTCTTTGGCTTTGCTTATATCTATACAGGGTCTTGTTCACCATAAAAGCAAATTTTAAATTTTCTGAACATGTAAAGGTGGTAGTTGCTCACCCAAGGAAAAGAAATCTTAAGTTTATAATAGTAGAAATATAATTAATTTTGAAAATGTAAATTAATGATCATTATTTTGCATCAATATCATCATTGATATTGATGCAAAAATAAGAAAAAAAAGGGGGGTGGACAAAAAATAAATTCTCTCTCTCCTCCAGAAACGGACCAAAATGGTGAGGACTCGAGCTGATGCTGGACCAACCAAGGTGTCTGCGGCCAAAGCACCAAGAAAGGTGTTTAGTGGCCCCAGTGGAGGTGCAGGAAGCTCCTTCTCATCACCTGGAAGAGTGACCGGCAAAGAGAAGTAAGAAGAATTTTTATTCTTGTGTTTTGTTGTTTTGTTAAATTTTCAGTCCATGGACACCCATACACTGTTCTTTGTGGTTCTGTTTTTAGATGGCTCTGGAAGTGCTTAGTCAGCAGTGACTCCTCCGTTAGTTAGCCTACTTGAGCTTTCCTATTTACCTCATAAATAGTAGTTTTTATTTTCATTACTTTCATTATTGTTAATAATAATTATAATAATAATGGTGATGATAGTGATGGAAACAACACTATTATTACTATTTATATTAATAATGATAATGGTAATAGAAATGAAAAACAAATATTCAAGGAATGGGGTAAAACAAATGAGATTATGTTGGCATAATTACTGAATCTTTGGTAACTAAACACTTCTGAAGCCATGTATCTGTCAGCAAAATAAACAAAACAAAATGACAGTGAACAGTGCATGCTCCTGCTGCCACTCCAAAAATAAATCATGTCTACAGTAGCTAATAGTATACAATACCACACACTTTTGGGTAATAACTAAAATTCCAAAGTTTCAATAACTACAATTATCTTTCTGGTTGTCACCTGACTGCAGATACGCTGGAGGTAACAGTTACAACCCGCAGCCCACACCAGAATGGCAGAAGGGAATTGGGAGCTTCTTCAAATGTGCTCCCAAACCCCAGGAAGGAGAAGGCAGCAGTAGCAGTTCCTCAGAAAGTAAGGAAACCAAGCCAGAAGCTGAGGCAGGGGAAGGTTCATCAAATTTCAGTAAGAATGGAATGATATCAGATGATGATGCTGAGTAAGTTCAAAAAGAAGTCTCTATGATATTTTAAAATAGCTTCTGTGCTGTGTGTAATAAAAACTTGAACATTTGTCTGGAACAGACATTGATACACAAATGTTTTTTGTTTTTAAGGAAGACACATTGAGACTGATAATTGTCCTTAGAAAAGACTGTTGGTCTATATATTAGTAACATGAGCACAATCTCAGTTGCTCATAAAAATATAGAATCAGTGTCATTTTGTAAAACAAGTTACTTTTATAAGAATCATGTATTTAGTTTTTAGGTTGAAGTTTTATAATTAAAAGTTTATACTTTTCATTGTCTTTTAGTAACCATTGATACATAAAATGGTTGAAGTTGTTGCATTTTGACCAATCTTCTTACCCGTATTTTTAGGAAGTGCTTATTCTAGAATTTTAGTTGCATATACCTAGACTGGCAGCCTTTTTAAAGCAAAAAGTATATATTGTGCTATAAAAAACAAATTTACTAAAGCTGTATGATGTTTAATTTCATGAGACCACTTTCTGGTGGCTAGGACAACACTTCAGGAGCCAAGCTGTGAGCTGGACAATAGCCAAAAGCCCAGGCATAGTGTAGCATATGTTAATGGGTTAAAGCAATCATTTACAACATGCTCCCAGTATGTGATGCAGATTGCAGAGTCAAAAACCTGCTAATCGAAGACATGTCATTTCATACTAATGGACATCAGTTGTGAATATTTTTTACAGAGATAGTAAAACAAATATGTATATTCACAATCATTCTTAAACATTGCTGACTATGTAAGGAAAAACAGTTTCTTAAACCACTTGCTGCCAGGGAAAATTAATAAAAAATGGGGAAAATGCTGTGCACATTTTTAATTTTGTGAAATGTCTCTGCACATAGATGGCTCTGCTAGTGCTTAGCCACAAAGAATTCAATTAGTAGACCTTGTGACCTTACTTAATTTGGTGTATAGAACATATTTTTTACTAATGCTATGAATATCGATGGTGTTATTTTTATTATAGAAATTGTAATTACTATGTTATAAACATAAGTAACAGCAAAATAAGGTAACGTAAAATATTTTTGTAAACCAAAGAAAAGGGTAAATGGGCAAGACAGGCAGTACTCGTAATTGGGCCTAGTGGTGACATAGTACAAATGTAGCCTTCTAAGTGTAAAAACAATTAAACAAGTAAACTCACAGTGGGAATGGCATGTATGTACATGCCATGCCCACTGGCAGTGGGTTTACACTAATTTCAGCCTTCAAAATTGGCTAGTGGCCTGTAATGTGGGTTGCTGGCACTCATTGGCAGTTTCCCCCATTTGCACCCAGCTGATTCAGGCACAACATTAGGCACCTAATAACAAGTAGCTGTATTTATAAACTCAAGTTTTAAAAAGAGGGTTTCCCTTCACTTCAAGTGCCCATATCTAATAGTAACACAAAACGATGTTGCTACTAATGAGCCAGTGGTTGAGGGTATGTCCTGATATGGTCCCTTTTCTGACTGTCCACCACAACCTGTGCTGGATTTCATACCATTCACAACCAAGAGATTAAAAGGTAGATACATTTTTGGGTGTTTTGCTTGCTTATCTTTCGCTTGTTTTTAAGGGTTTTATAATGATTTGTATGTATTTTCTACTATGTGAATGGTGGGTACTAAAAAAACATAATGATGTTTCTCTTTTTTAATAAAAGTATATACAGTGTTATTTAACAATATCACAGTGCTATATGAAACTCAGAAAATGCAAAATTTGATTTAAGCCACAAACTGTTTTCTGGTTCTCTGAAGTAAAAGGTCTTGTCAGTTAATTATCTCTTTTTCCATTTTCTCAGAAAAGATGAAATTAACTTTCTCATATGCTTCCTAGCCAGGGACCAACCAGAGATAAGTGTATTAGATAGTGTTGCAGTGTGTTCTACAGGTGTGTATGTTTCACTGGAAAAATGTCATGTTACCAGTTTTCCTACATCATAAAGTTAGAGATTTGGTGCAGAAACAAGTGCAGTTGCTTTACCCCTCCCTGAGAAAAACTGCATTGTGATACAGGAAGTTAGGAAAAACTAGAGCTACCGGAGTTTATAAAAATGTAAAAACGATAAAGACGACAAAACACATCCATATAAATTTACTTTTTGGAAGAAAAAAATATGGCATAAAGATATTTGTCTAAATGCAAAAGCTCATATTCATAGACTGATGTTCACACTGACCTTGATGAGGGACAACAGTGATTGTGTTTTAAAAATACTAATGTTTAAGCATTTTGACAATATCCTCTTTCACTGCCAGGGGGTTATTAGCTGCATGAGTTGAAATAAAGAACAATCAGAGATGAGTGTTTAATTCATCAATGAAAAGGCTAAGTGAAAGAAGATCTGGAACACATCTGTGAACTTTCATTTTATAGGAAGCACTTATCATTACCATTTTAATTTGTCACTCACCTGTGACAAATAAATGATAAAAATAAATTAAACAATAGCTTTTGCAATTACATATAAACGTCTTTGTTAAATGATGAAAATTAAGTATGTTCACAATGTTACTCTATACATTTCATTATAGAGCCATCTTCAGTGACATCAACTGACAGATCAGTTTGGAGGTAAAAGTAGGCCTAATTAACATCTTTCATCTACTTTTGACATTCTGTTTCAGAGACATAGGGTACCTATTTAAATTAAGCTATTTTTTCTTAAATGCCGAAGGACATCAACTACCACTAAAGTGATACACAGTGTACCCAGCTGACTACCATCTTCAACACTTTTCACTGTTAAAGGAGTTTCACAAAGGTCTTGTCCTCTTTTCAGCAAATCATGGAGATTCACATATGCATATCTGAAATATATCCGAGAAAAAATAAGGAAATCATTCACTCCACAGAAATAGGAAAAGAAGTGACTTTAATATGATGGTAGGGAAATCTACATTACTATGCTTTTATCTGAAAAAAAAAAATGATTCTTGTACTTTTTAAGCACAAAAAATGCAAGTAATAACTATTTAGAAAAACATATCTTAACTCTAATTTTGTCTGAACAGACTTTGGTGAAGACACCCAAATTATATGAAGTCTAGCTTAAGTAATGTGATATTCTTTAATATCTATAAAAAAAAAAAAAAAAAAACTTATGCTGCTCACCCCAAATCCTGGCAGTCATGAGTATCCTGAAGATGTTCAGGTGGTTCTGAAGTTACAGTAAATTTGATGATACCTCTGTTCTTCATTAAGTCAATCAGAGATTTCAGACGTGATGGATACCTTTTCTCATCTAGGCTAAATTCTGAGAAAAACAAAATGATGCAGAATTACTTTTCTTTGTATGGGAAAAGAAATAAAATCACAATTACTATCTTAGTATTCTAAGAAAATAACATTCATTTACATTATATGTATGGTATATACCAGTGCCAATAATAGATTCTAAGGCATGCAATATGAACTATAAAAAGAATAATCACAAACTTTGGGAGCAAAGTCATGACTGAACCCCCCAATTTTTTCTTTAATGTTTAAAAGATTCTTGTAATACTCAATCACACTGTCCAAC
>NC_061819.1:20463374-20465874 GCF_019202785.1 Penaeus chinensis | reverse complement strand
GGGAAGTTTTGCTCTATTTTTTTCTTCCTCATCTGATTCTTCATGCACACCAGGTTTTTGCTGATGCTTGCCTGAATTTTCCTCTTCCACCTGAAGGCTTTCCTCTCTCTTGATTGGATTTTTGGATTGTATGATTTTCGAATCCTGTAATATATTTAATGAACAGGTTAATATAAAATATATACAGTTAACTCTCTTTAAATCACTTTTCCTTAACCAAAACCCTCTATTAACAGCAAAGTTTCTACTTTAAAAAAAAAAAAAGGTTTCCATGGCCAGCCCCACATTGCTTATCAACATCATACTTGCCCATTTTCCTTATCATCACCATTCCTACTATGTTTTCCTTATCAGCACCACCCTTGCTCAAAAAAAATCAGTCAAACAAAGTCTGTACTGTATGTCATGTTCTTGTATTATATTGCACTAAGCTATATATCACAAACAATTACATACAGATACTGGAAAATTTATGAGACACCTGCTGAGATCAACAGGTGTCTCGGGATCCCTCTAAAGATTGTAATATAAATTAATTAAATACTAAAAAAAAAAAAGGGTGTTACTGTATTCAGGAGACAATAAACCATTAGCTGGCTTATTTTGTTAGGAAAACCATAAATGCGGATTTTAGCAATTATGACAACTCATGACTTTTATTAAACTTTCACTTGCTTACTTAGAATATTATTATATACAAGAATGAGTGTGATATGATCACTGGGACATGAGGTCAATAAAGCAAAATCATTCATAACCCATGAAATTGAAAAAATATAAGAACAAAAAGAATTATATTGCAGTAAACGTACCAATTTTGGAACCTGATCTTCCCTTTGGGGAGCTCCCACACAAGCACCAACACTTCGCAAATACTGAGCAATAGTTTCTTCTGATGGTCGCTGCAACCGGAACCAGTATTTCAGCGTTCCAATCACCTTTTGGGAGAAAATATCATGATATCATATTATTTGTATTCCCTATGAACTGATCTAAGAATTACATCCTATTGCTTTCAGCTTTATTCTACTTCCACATTAATACATTAATACCAACAGACCTTTTAAATTTAGCAGATGATGCATATCTCAATTTTATAATACTTCTCAAACATACAGACATAACCAATTGCAAGTACCCTGCAATAACCTTAATAACCAAGCTCATGTTATTGTATGTCACAGGCCAGTAACCAAACAAATCTTACCTGTCCTGCCTGGATATCTAACCCTGGAGGCAGATGCTGAGCTTCCTCTGCATCATCATGAGCTAGTAGCACAGGAACAGTGCCATGCAGTGTGTTTCGAGGGTGATCCAACACTTCACAAAATGTTATTTGGCACTCTCCTACCTTAGCAGGATGACCAGAGTCTAACAGTATGTAGACACTAACTAGGGGGGGAAAAGTATGACAAGTTGTAATATTTGTTGTTACACATTCCTAAACCTGAAAAAAGTCACACAAGTAAGTATAGTATGGTTATTCATTCAAGAAAAAGAAAGAAAGAAAAAAACATAAATCAAACTATCAGTTATTTCTCTTATATAAAGTTTTATGATATTCCTTACCTGTAACTATTTCATTTTTCAAAGAGTCTAGATTTCTGTAATTCATATGAATCTTGTAAAGTGAGGAATGATTATATTTTGCAAGTGTGCCAATACCAACATTAGTGTGTTGCAATGGATCCTCTAGAGAAAAGGGAACAGTCCAGGACACAAAAGTCTTTTGATGGCTGAAGGCAGGAGCCTCAAACACCATGCACTCAATGTGGAACTCTAATAAATTATCATGTTTTCCAAGCTTCAATGACTGGGAAAGGTCTCGGCCAACTTCCTCGACCTTCTCTTTAATGTTCTTATCAGTGAGGGTCAGCATCTGTTGTTCCATCTTCTCAATTCGCTCATCTCTTCTTCTTATTGTGTCTGTCAGTGTCCTGACAGACATTGAATATTCTTTTTCTTTATCTTGTGCCTCTTGAGCCATATGATCCATCTAGAGAAAAAAATGGAAAAATGAGGGTCTCTGATACAAATCCACAGGCATAATCTACAATATTATATTGCATAAATTTTGTATATATAATGTTAAAGAGGTATCACTTCATAACTCCTAAAATTTCATAGAAGTGAAAATAAGAAATAACTCAGCAAAGAAAAAATCTATTACATTAGTTCATCTTCAAAACTACTTCAGAGGAAAAAATAACTTACTTGTCTTTGTAACTTTTTGTATGTATCACCATGCAAAGAGAGAGCCTCTGCAGTTTTTTCTAATTCCAGGGTTCTGTCTCGATACAACAACTGCAGCTCACTGTGTGCCTGTTTCAGATCTCCAAATTCCTACCAATGAGAGAAATCCTTTAGTAAAATAATGTAAGTATATACAGAAATACTAGTGTATCTTAAGCATTAATCTACAATGACGTAATATGACACTGACCTTTGCTGATATTTTATTTGCAGTTTCTTCTTTTTCTCTCCTGGATGCTGCTGAAAG
>NC_061819.1:20455874-20458374 GCF_019202785.1 Penaeus chinensis | reverse complement strand
TATTGAAATACACAAATATCGATAATCTTTTGCTAAAGGGATGTACCAGTTAGAACTGTAGAGAACTACACATCACTTATCACCCAGACATTATGCAGTGTAACAATCCTCTCACTGACAGAGAGTATGGGAACTCTCTATCAAAATTTACCAGACAATTTCTCACCTGTTGTGACTCACTCAGGTGCTCCTGCAATTCATCTCGTTCACTTTCCAGTTCCAAGATTTTCTCCCGTGCTTCTTCAAGTATTGCACGCACCTTTTCTGGTAACACCTGTGTATAAGAGTTACACAGACTTGAAAAAAAAGAAAAAAAAAGAAAAAAAAAAATATATATATACATATGATTATATATATATATATATATATATATATATATATATATATATATATACAAATATACATATAACAATAATTTTGTTTTGTTTTTTTTACTCAAAAAGATTCATAAAAAAATACAATACTGTATAAGAAAAAGCACAATATTTACAAATAAAAGGCAACACTGACTTCATCTGTTTTTTCTTTAGATCGTGGTGAAGGGGCTCTTGAAGTACTTTCTGAGGAGGTGAGCAGTGATGCAGATCCAGGTCGGGACAGTGGTCTTCTCTGACTCCTTAGGGGACTTGCAGGTGTCCTCGGCTGCTTGAGTCCACTATCCACCCGTGGCCCAACATTCCGAAACAGCATAGGCTTGTTCTTCTTAGCTGCACTTAGCTGAATATTTGCAAGTTTCAGTTTCTTCTGTAATGGTATATTTGCCATTTATATGGACAGAAAGAACATTAGAAAATTATCGCAATATTTGTTTCAAATTACTCATTTTGCCCACCTTGGTAAAACATGACAGAGAATAGGAGAGCCATCAAAGTTTTACACTGAACATACCACAGCAATAGTTAACAGAAAAATAAAGCTAAAAACAACATTGGATGATTGAGTTAGGATCACTAATCTAAAGTTACTGTTTCTATGAAGAAGACTTCATGAACTAATGCAACAGGTACAACTATGTGTAAAGCACAATATAGTAGGATAATCAAATAATTTGTAATATTTTCATATCCACTTTCCTTAACATTAAACTGTTAGTATCTAATATTGAAATTACTTTACACTTATCAATTAATTAAAATTAGAGAGAATATGGTGTGGTATTGTTGCAATGTACTCCCCTTGTTTTTTTTTTTCTATGCACCCAAGACTTATCATCTTTTTTACAAACAATCTAAACTTTTTTGGGGGGCCAAAAGTATTAAATTTTGCTTTAAAAAAGTTAGATTCACTATGTTTTTAAATAAGATCTAGTCACCTTTATCAGTGATATACCAGATAATCACAATAAATATGAATAATATAGGATAATTATCCTATATCTTTCCAAGATCTCTCACTCTTACTCTCCAACAGTAAATAAACTTTACCATTATGTAAATGGCTATAGTTTTACTAAGTGTGAAAATCTAAAGTTGTAAACACAGGAATAGGGAAAGATAGATAGTTTTCATTTATGAAAATCAGAAATTTGTGCCAAAATACAACACAATCAACACCATAAAAACTATGTATATGGAGAAAACTATTTCAAAGCAATGATTATTCTCATAATCAGTCTACCTGCAAGATTTTTTTTTTCTCATTCAATTTTCATAATGTGAACATCTGTTTGTGAGAATATTGCCTAAATTAATGTTTCATTAGAGGTAACATCTATAAATAGTTTGATTCTATGGTAAGTGACTGTATCTGTTATCCTTATATATCCACTATTATCAAAGTTACAGTCTTTTCATGTGTTTCTAGAAACTGCTATCATTCAGTGAAAAATACCATCCCAATATAAAGCATAATTGCTTCTTTCCCTTTCTTTTCACAATAAACTTTATTATGTCCAATCATCACATCAACAGCAAACTTAGATATAGTGACTCAGTTGTTTGCTATTTTCTGTGTATGCTTATTTTGCATACAGAGCAAATTAATGAGCACCTTCTCTAACAAAGGCTTGGCTATATGAATTAGTCTGTATTTGTATCATGGAGTTCCCTGTGGCTTTGAATTTTCTGGCAAAAGAATGGAAAACTAGCTGATACAAACCTCGAGCTGCTCATTTTTACTCTGTACTTCACGTAAGGTTTGACGCTGAGTTTCAATAATCTCCTGGTGTTCCAATTCTTGTGCATTAAAATCCATTTTCTTTGCCCCACCACCCTTCTTTCTGTCACTGATGAGTTTTCGAAGTTTGGTCTGCAACCTATAAGAAAAGGCCTGTGATTAATAAAATAATGAGAAATATGGTCACTATATTATGGCATAGTATCATCTGCATACTTAAAAAATGATTCTGTGATTCTCTGCTTTGGTACATGCTTACATTATTATCGTTACTTTAATTACTGACAAGTCTTGAAGTTATAAGAAAAAAATTAGAGACAAAAATAGAAAATATCTCTAAAAATTATACAGTAGTTATAACTTTCAGTCATTACCAAAAAGTTTA
>NC_061819.1:20425874-20428374 GCF_019202785.1 Penaeus chinensis | reverse complement strand
CATTTTACAAGTTCAGTTGGTCGCTTTTCACAAAGTGTCCAAATTTTTCTTATTTTCCTCTTTTTTTTTCTGAAAAGATCCACAGTCTAAGAAGTCTCCTTACTTTTAGCAATATTTTAAGTTTAGAAATTCTTCATCATCCCTTATGAATGTGCAAAGTAAAGAAAACTAGCTCATGTGTCTAGAGTTGGCCTCAGTAGTATCACACACACCTGTATATATGTCTGTATAATAAGATTCTAATGAAAATAAAAGTCTGAATAGTGTTACTTTTCTTGCAGGAAGCAATGAAGCAAAAGCAGTTATTCAGATAGTTTGTGTGTACATGTGTATCTATTTGTCTAGATATATTGCAATATATAATTAGTTTATATGCTCTCTTAAGTAATAGTTATTGCAAAGCCTTTCCACATACTTTTATCAGTACCTTCTTAGCTTTATTCTATACCAACTTTTTGATGGGCATGAATAAATGTAAACAAGTAAGAAGAGATTTTAAAAATATGTTTTGGTACCCTGTGTAGTATATACATGAAATTGAACTATTTTGGTTACATATGAATTGTAGTTTAGACTTACAATTTGCTCTGTAAAGTGAAATAACTCGGAGAACTCTTGATGTGATCATGTTATAAACAAAAGGCATTGATATTATAGTACTATATGATTTTTTTTCTTTTTCTTTTCTTTTTTACACCAAGAGTACTTTGGCATGAAGGAAAATTTTGTTCTTGGTATGAATTATTTAAGTTTGATTTTGAAAATCTAGAAATTAAAGTTGTTATTTATCTTGAGACTTTTAGTAGCCTAGAATGATTCTGATAATAGAATGGTATATCGGTTTGCATGCTTGCTTGATGTATAAAGCAAGTTCAGTTTATTTGGTATATATTTTGTCTTACATATGGATAAAAACAGTTAGAGCACAACAACATTACCTAACTCCTTCATTATACATTACAAATTTGAAAATACCTGCACTGCACAATACAAATCTATTTCTTTGATACAATAAGAATTTAAGACTTCTAGAAGAAAATTTGGAATTTGATAATGTATTAAACAATCATGAATAATTTAATGAGACATTATTTCATAGAAATAACAACAAACTTCTTCATACGCATGTTAAGTATTTGCTGGATTTTTATCTTCTTTTGTTCTTTATTTCTTTCATTTGTCTCTCTGAGATTGACCAAGTAATTGTTCTTGAATATAGTTCAATAAGTGAAGATCACTTATGTTCACAAGAAATATATTTCTAGGGAAGATAAAAATATTTGTACTGTGAATATTTAACTTTCATTATTTATCTAGTTTATTACAAAGCTGCAGCAGTCTTTTGAAGATACCAAGTGATTTTATACTTTTTTTTCTTTTGAGTTTAGCTTTTCCTCTCTCTCTTTTTAAAGCCAAAGAATTAAAAGCATTTCAGTGTTCTTTTGTAGCAATTTTTCAAAATACATATATCAGTAGGTAATGCTTGTCATTACATATACTTGTGGCTTAGCAGGCTATGGAGTGACAAATGCATGAGAATTTTAGTAAATTTGTGTAGGAAAATTTCCTTCTTGAATGTATTATGGGCAGTTAGAAAAACTTTAATTTTATATTAAGTAGTGTCAAAGTAGGAGAAGTGTCTTTTGTATATGACCATCATAAAGTTCTTAATAACTTTGTAAACAGGATGTTGCACAATAAAAAGTTTACACTGAAGGATGTTAAATATGTAGGTGTGGCTCTTAGTGTAATTAAAAAGGAATTATTTGAATGTATTCAATATATTAATTTGCTACTAATATTATTATTATTATTATCAATATTATTATTATTATTATTATTATTATTATTATTATTATTATTATTATTATTATTATCATCATCATTATTATCATTATTACTATTATTAGCAGAAGTATTAGTATTAGTTGTTATTTTGAGGCTTACTATAATTATTATTGTTACTATTAAGGTTATAATTATCATCATATTTTTTTCATTATTATTGTCCTAGTTTCATTGTCTTTTTCACAATCTAGTCTGATGTTTAAAAAAAAATGAGATACAGTTACACAAATTATCATGCTTTTTATATTGTTTTGGAAGTATTCAGTTATTGAAGTCATGCCCAGTTAAATTCTAATAACCATAGGTCACACTGTATTCTTGTGACAGTAGAATTAAACTGTAAATAGGAGATAATTGTAACTGTGCCCATTATGACACTTCTGAGGTTTGTGCTTTTGTTTCATTTCTATTGAATATATAGTTTGGTAAAGACAGCAAAAAAAAATGCCTGGGTCATATCTCCTATAACATTTCACACTTGTTCTTTACACTGACAATTATTGTTTACATGGGTCAAATTTTATCAATATTAAATTTTCTATAAATGTTAAATATTTGCAGCTCTCATTTGTGTCTTAATGTTGCTAATGGATGTAACTAATGTTAAATCCATTTGGGTTTAACAATAAAGTATACTCACATTTCTGTGTTT
>NC_061819.1:20408374-20420874 GCF_019202785.1 Penaeus chinensis | reverse complement strand
ATATTAATTACTACATTAGTAACTTTTAGATATACAATATAATAGTTATATTCTTAGCAGTTTAAATCCTGACTATCCCATAACATGATATATCTGAGGTATATATAATACACCTAAATCTTTTATCTAAAGCGTATTACCATATAAGCAGCAAAAGTCAAAATAAGTAGGAAGATTAAAAATATTTTTCAAATTCCTAATACCAGATCGAATATAGAATAAGATTATTGCTTAACTTGAGTATTGTGTTCAGTATAAATCTGAAGAAAAGGGAGTCTCTAATGGGCTGAAGTTGAAATATTCAAGAAATTTAACCTTTAACTTCAACATTAGAATTATCATATTTATTTGAGTTGAAAATGATCCAGGAATCATTATGATCATCATATCAATGTAACTGATTCATGAAATCCTGATATCAAATTTCTCTATTTTTGTTAGTGATCAAAACATATATATCTTTACTTTTTCTCTTTGGTTTTCACACATAAATATCCGTATTTTAAAAATATATAAACACTACATTGTGAAATTGATGGAAAAAACACCAATTTTCTACATTTCTATTCTTTTACATTGTTTTTCCTGTCTTTATATATTAATTTATTCAGTTATTAAGCTTCGATTTTTCTTTTCTTTTTGCTCACTTTCCTTCCTTACATATCATCCAGTTCACTCAATTTCTTTCTTCCTTTCTCCCTTTGTTCCCTTTCATTTATCATTTCTTGACTTTTCTTCTTTGTAATTTATCTTTACTTCTTTATTTCTTCCTATTTATTCTTTAATCTCTTTCTCCTTTCCCACTTCCCATAATTTTTATAACTTATATGTATAATGATTAATGTACAAGAAGACTGTTAAAAATCCAAATAACTGCTTTACGGTGTTTCTATCATATTGTGATAACATAAAACAAATAACCTGACAAATAAAGGAAAATGTATAGATTTCCCTACCAATATATCAAACACCTCTTACATTCAATTACTTGTGGAAAATAAAGACACTGAAGAAAATAAAAGCAACCTGATCATTAACTTTTTAACAAATTACAGCATTTAAGCATTTTTTCTTTTTACCATATATTTCCACATCTGCACAAAATGTATTGCCTATATGGCTTTTAGTTCTTTTTTTCTATAAACTATATTTTCTGTGTTCCCTTGTGTAGCAGTGTTACTAGATAATACTGGTCCTAATTTACATCTCTATGTTCTAAAGCATATTTGAAAACAATTTATTAAATGCCTGCATAAAACCAAATTTCAATACTAAACTGTGTGGCTGATATTTAACAAACTAAAGTTATGAAAATACTGGTACACTGAACCTGGTTGTTGCATTCTAATTTTAAAGCTAGTAAAAAAATTATAGAGTTTAAAATTCAACAATACAACAAAGTATACCTAACCTATCCATCTGATGGAATATCACTGTATATTAAATGACCAACCATGTAATACTCACCTATGAGCCATAAAGTGCAGGTCTGTACTAAGGCCAGTTCATTCATGAGCATTTACTATAGATTTGTGCATTGCTGTAAAATCAATTACATTGATTTTATTTACTAAATACATTTAAGTTAGTAAGAGCTCATGGTGATAAATATGACTAGTATTCTTACAACTTATTATGGCATTCTAACTAATGCATATCCTTGCAGGTAATGAGTTTATTAATGACTCAAATGATGTAACTTTAATGAATTATTAATTTGGGAAAGCTTTGCTAATAGCTAACCTTTTGCTCAAGATATATATATGCATGATGCATGAAGTTTGTACCAACAGTGCATGAATGAGGGGAAAAATTGTTTAGAAAAGAATTAGTTCAAGAGATAATTGAAGAATAGGTTAATAACCTTTGCAACATCACATGTAACAGCCAGGGGATTGAGAAATTGCATAATCATCTGATCACAAACACTGTTAACACCTCTTAGTATGGCCAAGAACAACAAGCACCCATTTTGACACACACTGAGGATGCTGGCCGAGCCCTGAGTGACAGCCACAGTTGCTGGTTTGGTACATACATTTCTGCTGGGATGTCATCATTATCTGTGCTAAGCTTGACTTCTTTATCATGTTTTCGACCTGTGTGGGAATATAAATTTTTAAGTAGATTTTTTATTTAAAGAATCATTATCTGTTACAATCAAATAAAATTCTGTTTTAATACAAAGGAAAAATTGTATACTTTCTTTCCTAAAATCAGTATTATTCATCCTACATCATGAGTGTCAAAATGACACATAAAATAATCTGCATAGAAAATTGTCACAAAAACTTTATAAACTTCTCTTACCAGCAGTAATGGGGCCCATAGGTACAACTTGATTTTGAGATGTGTATCCTACGACTAGAGGAGGCTGTCTCATGAGCAACCTAGCCACACCTTCACACTCTCGCAGCACGTCAACAGCCAACACCTGTGTACGAGCTTCTGGTGCTAAACCAGGGTATTTCTGTAGCCACTCAGCTAAGGCATGGAAATCTGAAACAGAACACATTGAGTCCTATGTGTATTTCTTTTGAATTGGAAATTTGTCACACAGCTGAAGTTTTCCGACTCCTTTACCACAGTATTTGTAATACAATAATATTTTTATGTAAATATAAGTAGCACACCTATAAAACATCATCATCAGTGATTTCAACATTTTATCATGAAAATAAAAAATGCAGTTATTTCATACACATCAAAGGGCAAAAAGTAAGTAGAATTTAAACACTGTAACAAAATAATAAACCAATTACCCCTAACTTCCAAAACATTATGGACTACAACAATTACTGCTATAAAAAATTAAGATAATATCTACCTTTTAAGAGCTGCTGAGCTCCCCATAGGGAAAATTTTATTTTTTGAACACGGATATGTTCCAGCCATGCGTAGCAAACAACCTTCAAGACAGTGGCTCCAGCTCGACGTTGTAAAACCACTCCTAGTTTTGAAACAGCATCCAGAACTGGCTCTAACACAGCATCTGTAAATTAGATCTCTCTTTTGACTGACCACAATTAATTTCTCTTTTGAGTACAAAATTTCTTAGGTACATAATCTTTCAGTGATACAGCCACTTCACCAAAATCTCAATACTGGCTTATCTAAAGATTAAAAATTTGAATGATCATAAATCAAATTCTGACACATTAAAACTTCATTGATCATAGGATGGTCAAATCCCAAGCAAGTATACCAAAAGCATATAACAAAAACCTACTGATATACTCATAAACATAGTAGTGTGGTTCATGTGGGATCCGCCCTATCCCTCGCCAAATACGAGGATGTGGCATAGAGTTCTGTAGCTGGGCTAGGCTCACTGTGCGACAGACAGCACTAACAGCTCCTACAGTCTCCTGTTCATAGTCCTGGGGAAAGAATGTTTGGTTTCTCTCTGTTTCTCAAAAATGTAAAAAAAGAAGAAAATATGTAATGCAGCTTACTATTTTACAAATAATAAGATAATCAAATCAAAGTTCAATATTACTGATAAGTGAAAATTATATTGCTTCTCTCATTAACAAAGGTTTGCTTACTTTCCTAATTTTGTTTCTTAGTTTGTCATAATTCTGCATTGTCATACATGATTTTTAATGTCAATCTACTGTATGCATCAAGCATTTTCCAAAGACAAATACTTGAATATTTGTTTTGAGGAGAATTATGACCATCAAAAAAGTTTCTGACTAAAGAATGTAGCAACAAAAACAATAAAAAAAATACTCACCAAGCTGAAAATATCCCATGACTACCAACTACTGTCAAAGACAAGATTCATTTACCACATGTCTTACCTTGACACTATCAACCAACTTATCCAACATCAAAACAAGCTTGTCTCTTGACATGGCATACAGAAGACGTGCAAAGTCATCTGTTTTAATAAGGTTGTCTCTCTCTTGTACCTATAAAGAAAGAAGAGGGATGCATTTAAGATGTTTAATTCCCTAATAATCTTCTAGTAAACTAATTATCATATGTGATAATATGCTAAATCTCCCTATGTAATTCATAATAAGATCTACTCTGAAACACTTAGGGTGTATAGAAAATAAATTCAAAATAAAACAAAGGATCTTTAACCTCAGATAACAAAGTAAGTTGCTTTAATGTAATTTACCCGAAGCAACTTAAGTTCCTCAATGATCCTAGGTAGGTCAGCTTGTGTAAGGAGGTAGTATGGTGCTGTGTTCCAAGTGTGCAGCAGGTAGCTTGCTCGAAGCCTAAGCCACGAAAGAGTTGAAGATACAACTGCTCCAAGTCTAAGGATAAGGCCAACCTAAAAAATACAGAAAGTATGAATAAAAAGTAAACTACCATGAAGATGGAAAAAAATTAGAATTAGATGGAGTATATCTACTATAGTCCTTATCTTTGATAATTAGTTGCTATTAACTCACCCATCCTCTATCAACAAGAAATGCAATGAAGCACCTTACCTCATCTCCAACAGGCCAGTCTTTGGGCTCTTTTTCAACTTCTGCTCTCTCAATCTCATTAATTTCCCACACTAGCAGCTGTACCACATCACCAATGCCATCTCCTATAAAGAAATATCATACAATACAGAAATACAATCAAACCTACAAGAGACTTCATAAAGTTACTCTCAATATTACTTCTTATTCTCTTTAACCCAACCACCATGGATTTATGTTCTGTCCCCTGTATTTTTTTTGTGAATTTTGTTACATACAGATGGTTCCACATGTGCTCAGCCGGCAAGGAGTCCATCAGTAGGCCCTTGTGACCAATCCTGATTTCTGCATTCCTTGAATTGGCGGGAAAATGTGTTTTTCTTTTTAATACAATTGATGTTGATACTGTTATTAATGTCATTGCTGTTATGATTAAAACTGTTATTTAAATCTTGGTAACATTTAAGACAACAAAATAATACAAAAGTCCCTTTCCAAAAGTCGAGGAAAAGAGTAAACAGGTAGAGCCACCTATGTGTGAATACAATAAATGCAATACAATAATCTTATATTACAGTGGGCATAGGATGTATTCTTGCATCCGTGCCAATTGGGTTAATAATCCAAAATAATCTATACAACAATTCACAGCATGAAACCTTACCACCTATAGTAGAATAATTTCCATCTAAAAGCTTATAGGGCTCAGGACATGATCGAGCATAAGTTCCGATACCACGGACCATATTCCGGTCAATGAATGAAGTTGTTGCTAAATGTCGACATTCATCAACTATTCCTTCACAACTTGTGTAACAAGATTCTGGTATAAGGCCTGCAAAGAAAGTTGAATAATTAGCTATAATTATAAGTTATATTTGAAAAACTCAAACAAAAGTTTAAATTCCTTTTGGTTACCAACTACATACTAATAAATCTATGGAAAGTTAACAATGTGTTCTTAAGGAAACTGCAGATGGTGTATGTTACTTATCTACTACATATGATTATATATTTGACTAAATTATTTCCTTCATTGATGTGCATAACATTATACCTTGTTTTTTATAATGTACAGTGTATTACAAATAATACCACTGTCATATGATTTATGTAACTTTAGTAATTAAAATAATATGCTCCCTTACAGCTCTCATTTTCAAATCTACATAAGACTTATAAATCTGAAAATGATGAACAAATCTGTTTCCTTGCCTAAAGTCATAAATGAAATAAGCTCATGAAGGTAGGATACTCATTTGTTGTTCTGTTGAGTACTAATGATATCATAAAATATTACATTACATGATACAATGCTAAACAAAATACTATCTTTCATGCTACAATGATAACAAAGCCCAATTAAGAACAAACCTCTACTACAACAAAATTGAAAGGACTGAAAAGAACAAGGTAAATATAAAGTTACTTACATTTATTGCAGTATTGTTGGAAGATACCAAGTAATTGAAACAACTGAAGAGGTGTGAGCAAAGCTGGTGGAGGGAAGGGTGGAGGTCTTTCTGCTGGAGGGACCCATAAGACAAGTTCCTCCACAAATTCTGAACCTTCACCCCATACTCTCTCCACATAGTAGGTCTCAATTCTATTTCTAGCAGCTTTAGTGAGGCGTTTCTCTCCCGACTTGCTGTGCTTGACCATTCCTTTCACTGATAAAATTCAGCAAGAAAATTATACATTACAAAAACCAGAAGTCTTTTCATGCAAAAAAAATATATATGAGCAAATTACTATATGCCAACATTGCTCTAACTTGCATTATTCTGCAGTAACAGATACTAATTACATAAAATTTAAACAAATCATCACATAAGATTGAACTAATGACTTGGCTCATCTATTACACTGGTAAAATTTAAACAAATCATCACATAATAATTACATAAAATTTAAACAAATCATCACATAAGATTAAAATGATGACTTGGCTCACCTAATACACCTGTAGTTTTAGTAAACTTGTCTACAAGCTGTTCTAATAATTCAGTGTTGGTTTTTATAAGTGTATTCACTTTTGTACAGTTCAAAGGTGTATTGCAATCTCCAGCATCATTTGCAGGTAAGTAGTCTGTTCCAGGAAAATCGTCTCCAAACTCCATTCGAAGAGCCATATCAAGTTTCCGCTGGTTTAGCTTGTTTTCATCTTCTTCCTTTGCTATGGCATCTTCAAATATATCACCATTCAGCAAACCTGACTTTGCACTATAACTTATAGGTTTCCAGGGTAACATTGTTCCATTTTCAGGAGGCATCTTAAACTCTGACATAAAAGTATCTGCTATGCACTTAGTTACTTGTGGTGCCCTCTCTCGACCAACTATCTGTAGTATCTTAGAAGCCGTGATTTGTTTCAAGCACGATAATGGAGGAATTAAATTTTCAGGCATTACTAGTCTATAGAGTGTAGCATCATTTTCTTCCTCTTCTTCATCTTCATATTCATCTTCCTCTTTTTCTGGAATGTTTCTCTTGAGTTCAATGAGAACTTCATTATATGCAGCTATTGCATTAAAGATTCCAGCATCCCCTAGATTTTCTGAATTTTCGTTAAAATTTCCAGCTATGATTTTCAATTGAGCCTTTATCATACTTTCTACAGAATAAAGTATTGTATCTCGTTGCACACACACCTGAGAATGTTTTTCCACTACTCTATTAAACTGAATTTCACAATATTTACTACTATTTTTGGATAACTCTTTGAACTGTTTTTCCATTTCCAGAAAATTTGCCGCATAATCCTGCAGGCCAATAACCACTTTTTTAAAAGCTGTTTCATGCCTAGTTAAAAATTTTGATCTTAAACCTGAAGTCTTTATGTCTCCCTTGAGCTGTGCATGTTCAGCTCTCACTCCATGATGTATTCTCCGTATTGCCTTTACCAAGATACGGGTCACCTTGTGGAAGTGTCCCCATTCCGTGCAGAACTTCTTGCACTCAGCATTCGCATCTTCCATCATCCTTCCTGGCTTTCTTATCTTTCTCTGTAGAGTAAAGAGATTTTGTTAAATTTGGTCAGTACAAAAATAAAGTCAGAGGAAATATACTGATATCAGTAACATTAGTTTGTTAATATGTCAAAAAAATATCCTATTGAACTTTTCAATAATGCTATAACTAAAATTTACAGTACTTCATTTGAAGTACTATGAAACATTATTAGCCTTTGTATATTTTATAGATACAGTAAAAAAAAAGGTCACAGTAAAAAAAAAGGTCTGACTGTCTCTATTTCTAACAGCTTTACTGAAGCATTTCTCTCCAGATTTGCTCAGCTTGATTTTCATGAATATTATGAAATGATTTTGGTAACACTGTTAACCCCATTCTTTATCAAAATTATGTTTGATGTACAAGTGTACACCAGATGAAAACACCAGTACCATTCCACAGCTTGTGTATAGTTCCAAATTATTGGCAATAATTTAGACTTAGCAATCCTCAGTATGGCTAGCTTTGAGCACCTCATGATAACAGCAGGTCTATGTTTATTCAACAAAAGCAGTAACAAAGATCAAATTCTTGACCCCTACAATGTGGATGATATGACTATCATGCCATGAATAAATTTGGCTTGAGGGGCAGGTGATGTGAACATGCTGTCATGGGAACATCTGGCAATGGGCTGGGGTGATGCGAACTAGCCTTTGTGAACATTTCAGCTGAAGGCCTGGGAAATGGGAACAACTTGCCACGAGTGCACAAAGCTCATGGAAAGTGATTAGTCATTTGGTAGTTAAGAAGGGGCTTTTGCATTATTTCCATCAATAAACCCATGGCTCCAGGGAGGATGCTATTTCCATGTTCAGGATCCTATTCCTGGCTGCAGTGACTGGCAGTGCTGGTTGTAACACAGAAAATTGAATATTATGAAAAAACTAAATAAATTGTAATTAACAAAATCTTACAGACTACTTGGAGAGATATGGGATCTGTGAACAGTCTATTACCATCTGGATAAGGCAAATCAAATGATAAATATAGACATTGGAAAATGACAAAATAAAACTAAAAATGTTTATGCAGAATAAGAGAAAATAACAATGTAAAGGGGAGGCATAAAGTTTTGTCACAGCACACAAATGTAAATTTGTTCTCTTTTCATCTAATTTGACTGATAAACCTATTCCCCATAATAGTCTGAAGACTTATTTTGTAATCATCAATCTGAGTGCACATCAAAGAGTAAGCAGTTTGGATGTTGTGATAAAATACAATAACCATTACTATTTACACTGTGAATAATTAAAGGGTTTAATGCCCATTTAAATAGGCTGCCAGTCAACAGCTCATATGTATTCATATTTTTAATTAATACAGTTGTTTCTTATAGAAAACTGCAGTTTATGATAGTGGTTAATGGTTAATGGTTAGAAGATACAAATGTGCTAGACATCTGGATAAGATATGTTATATGTCAAAGGTTGTAGAACACTGTAGGATAGAATATTAGTGAAAAGAGTATAGAGAGCAAATGGAATACAGTGGGGATTTGTAAAAGGATGTGGTTAAAGGTATAGGGTAATCAGATCAAATGGAGAATGTCTGAGGATGGGAGAGTAACACTGTATTGGGAAAACTGCAAAGAGCTATTATGAACCAATCAAATGTTAATACAATAAGAAATGATAATTGTGGAAGTAGGAGAAGAATCCTGAGAATGAAATAAGGGAACAGGGGATGATGGTAAAATATCAGGGAAAATGTCAGGAAGAGAGGGATCCACAGAAGGACACTGTTTTGACTTAAGGCAGTCAGATGAGCATCTAAGTGCGGGGTGGTAAGGATAATGGGGAAGGAAGAAGGACTGGTGATGCACATGGAAGAGGGGAGGATGGGGTGTTTTTTGGTTGAGTGGGAGGAAGTGGGGTAGGGGGAACTTGAGGTGGAGGAGGATGGATATCTGCAGATGCTTTGAATGTAGAGGGATTAGAGGGTGCATGAGGGCGTGGATCATTCTCTCTAGTCATGCTTATGAACCTTTGGGTGTCTTCAAGAATTACTGGAGGGGAGTTGGGTGGGGAGGTCTGAAACAAAGGTTTTCTTATATGGAGAAGAAGAGGGAATAGATCTCTGAGGAGCAGAGGAAGAGGTGGATGTAAAAGAGAATGTGGTAGGAGATGGAGTGCAATGTTTAGGTTGTCTGGTGTGACAGGTAGAGTGAGAAGGAGGGGAAGTGGTAGAGATTGGAGTATCTGGATTTGGACAGGAAAAGGAATTTGGCTGGGGGAGAGAGGTAGTAGAGATAGGTTGATTCAGGGTAGAGGGAAGAGGTACTGTGAGAGATGCTGAGACCTCTTGAGAAGATAGGAGGGGAGCGGAGTGAAGTACAGTTTTCAAATAGGTAGAGAGAGAAAAACCTCTTCAGTGTGCTTCTTGTCTGGTCTCACATAGAGTGAGGCCTAGTTTGAATCTGAGAACTGCTAGCTCAGATTCGAGCTTGTTGGCATGGCAGCTTCTATAAAATACATTATGGGAGCCACCACAATAGGCACATGTGCGTGACTAAGCAGAGCAATTTGAACAGTCATGGGCTGTGGAGCAACAGTGTTTGGCTGGGTGGCCAAAACGCCAACATTTCTTACATTGACGGGGAAGAAGTCGATATGGTTGGATAGGCAGGAGACTCCACCAACATAAACTTCATTGGGAAGGTCATGTCTATGTCTTCATTGGGAAGGTCATGGCAATATTGGTATAGAACTTACATTGGCCTCTGGGAGGAATAGCGTAGCACTGGACTGCCACTGCATCATAGTCGACAAGGCAGGTGAGCAAATAGTTTCCACAATCTGACCAGCCCTTGTTGTAGACAGGACATTTAGTTAGAGAGACGGAAACAGTTCCAGTAAAAGTATTAAGGGAGGAGTGAGGTTGGGCAGGAATAGGTTTACCACTGAGGTCAATCAGGGTAGATAGTGCACAAGCTGTAACTGTGACAAGGTATGAACGATCAGAATGACTGAAAGGTAACTTTGCCAACTACTTTTGGAGAAGAAAAGGGAATTGTCAAAGTATGGGGCTGTAAGGGGAATCACAAAGAATTGGTCCCACTTGGCTGGGCCAAAAAGGGTACTTAAAAGATTTGCAGAGATGGAAGCAGTAGAAGGATGAGGGCAGGAGGAAGATGGTGTGGTATGGAGAGAGGAAGCACTATTGGGAGGACAATAAGGAGGACAATAGTTAAGTTATGACCTGGGTGGATGATTTGGAATGGATAGAGTTGATAGCAAAGATCAAAGAGGTTGTATTAGTATCAGTTGGAGCTGTGGTCAAAGGTGAGGCAGGGGTCAGAAAACCAATGAAATCAAATTTAGATTGGCTAGTTGATGAAGGGGCAAGCCATAATGCCCCTTATAAGGATAAAACATCTTTATTATTGGCCATGGTGAGCCTGAAATAAATGAGGAGAGGAAACAGTTTACTCCTCAGGTTCCCCACAATAGGGGTAAGGGCTAGACAATTAACTAAGGGAATATCAAGCCCATGGCTCCCGTAGGTCATTCATGACTGACGCAAAGCCATCTTTTCATCCTTTCAGCACGGCTATCACACCTAAGGATGTAGACAGA
Source organism: Penaeus chinensis (assembly GCF_019202785.1). Taxonomy (NCBI): domain Eukaryota; kingdom Metazoa; phylum Arthropoda; class Malacostraca; order Decapoda; family Penaeidae; genus Penaeus; species Penaeus chinensis. Next base: position 20,409,851 of record NC_061819.1, on the reverse strand, counting down.
AGAAGGGGATGATGAAGAAGAGAAGGAAAGGAAAGGGTGAGAATAAAATACCATGCAAAATTAGTTAAGGCGAGGGTCGAGGTCCAAGGTAGGGGTGATTCCCCTACAATGGGCCCCAGTCTCTGTCCCTTAAACCCTCTACCCACGATAACAACGAGCAAGGGATTAGGGGGGAGTCTATGGTAGTGCTACCTTGATCCTTCCATTTCCAACTATTTTAACTGCCCGGAAAATGTACCAAATTGGAGGTGTTCCCGCTGACGGGAGTAGGGCATATTATTCCCTTAATGATAGGTTTAATATAATTTAAAAGTAATGCTAAGAAACAAACCTTTGGCTATTAAACATGTTTTTTTTAACTGACTGCGATCAGTCTGTGTTGTCGACACATTGTTGTTTACATGGCAGAAGCCACGGCGGTAACCATAGCAACCACACGTTTGAAATTAAAAGAAGATAGATATAACATCACCCAATTTTTAATAACCTTCTTATGATAAAGCACAATAAAACGAAATTAACTGTTTATTCTTATAAAAATTAAAAAAACTAATTCCTTTGTAGGAAAAGGGCTATCATTTCCTTGACTTCTTATTTTTCATTCACTTTCGAATTTGTTAGACTTTGGCCTCGGAAAGAATACGCCAAGTATGAGTAATGGCTAAACGATTTCATTTGAGTTCAGTGAAACATAAAATTTCACGTTTGATGTATTTCTAATATTTTAAAAGAAAACATAATTCTTCCCTTCTATTTTGCTTGGTTAGCTCTGCCGTCATCTAGAGGGCATCGTCTGTGCGAAAAAAAGACATTTATGAAGCATAGGAAACATGAATTACGTAAGGTATTGGAACGGGATACGAACGAATCGCTCTAAATTAACATTTCTGCAAATAAATCCATTTCTAACATGAGAGTGATTAACTACTCAACTTTTCATATCGGCTATTCATATCTAAGTTCATTTCAAGATTAACGATACACGCGCATATGATATCCTTTCATTGACTTTCAAATTTAGTGGTCCACTCTTGAAATCGTGGAACTTTTTATATTGGCAAGGAAGGAACGCATGAGAGCAGGTGCGCACACTCCCCGGGAATTCGATTCGATCTACTGGAAAAACGTTGAAATCATTATCATTTATACAAGAACATTCCCAGATTTCGGCGTTTTTCGCCTTTCAGTCATATTCTTTGACAGGTCCATGGAGAAGCGTGACCCTCTGCTAAAGAATTCATATCAATATCTACTTATGAATATCGGTTTCCGCTCTTGTGATAAACGCTTACAGACAGGAAGATGGACAAGGATGTTCCAGTCATTATTATTGCCACACACATACACACACGCACACGCACACATTCCCCCTCTCTCTCTCTCTCTCTCTCTCTCTCTCTCTCTCTCTCTCTCTCTCTCTCTCTCTCTCTCTCTCTCTCTCTCTCTCTCTCTCTCTCTCTCTCTGCCCGCAAATCTC
>NC_061819.1:20403374-20405874 GCF_019202785.1 Penaeus chinensis | reverse complement strand
TAATAATAATAGTAATAATAATAATATAAATAACAGTTATTATTATTATGATTATTATTATTATTACTAGTAGCAGTAGTAGTAGCGGTAGTAGTAGTAGTATATTGACAACAATACTCGTATTGGTAGTAATAACAATAATAATGACAACAGTACTCATAATGATATTAATAATAATAATAATATAAATAATAAAAGTAATAATAACAACAATGATGATGATAATAGTAATAATAATGATAATATTTATCATTATTAATTAACATAATATTATTAATTAACCATTATTATTATTATTATGATTATTATTATCATTATTATTATTATTATTATTATTATTATTATCTTCATCATCATAATAACAACAACAATAATAATAATGAAAAAAATAGTATTAATAATAAAGATCACAATAGTAATAAATATAATAATGAAGGTGATAATAATAAAACCAAATATGTGTTATTCGCGGCAGGATCCACCATACGAATACTAAAGATAAGGCCAATAATGAAAACAGTAATGATGAAAATATTCATTTCGGCTTTTGGTCCAGAGTCGGTACACTTTTTTCATCTTTTAGAGGCTACACAGGACGTCACTGATAAACCAGAACGATCGAGTAAGCTTAAAAGGCCAGGATACAGTTAGTAATTCTCTACCGATAAACTATTGATGTTAAGAAAAATACCAACACCATGATGTTTGAAGTCACAAAAAGTCCTGTGTTCACTTAATGAATAAGTGAGTGTTGTTCATATTCACTGCACGGTTTAGACCATGAAAATGAACCACGAATAAGTAAGTAAGATGCTAAAGGTACCAATAAGCTATCTTCAGCCAATTAAGAACACTCCCATGTTGATCTGCTGTTCATATTACAGGGAAATAATTACATTAGCACAGGCCTTAATACTGATAATTTCAGGTCTCTTCGGTGTTCTTATTCCATTGGCATTTTTCTGAACTGGATTAAACGTTGGTAATAGGAGCTTCAATATGAATATCAACATACCTTAATTGCAGGTATCTTTTTCATGTATTGATTTAACAATAGGGATATGTATGAGTGCAAACTGAATATGAAACCCTGATATTTCTGTATCCAAAAGTTTTCATACCATATTTATGTGATCAAGAGTTGGATTAACGTGACTCAACATTTGCAGAGCGGCTTGTGAATCGTAAAAGAGCTCCTCGCTTCCACATTTCACGTTACCATTAGAGCAAGAATCTCGCTGGAATTGAGCCTGTTATTGGTTCTGTATGCTGCTGGATGGAAACACCTTCTCTACATATTTTGCAAGCTGTAGCAACTCGGTCATCGTGGTCAGTTTGTGGAAACGTCTACACTGTTATATCCCTGCTGACCAATCAGAGAAGCGGAAAGAGTAGTGTACACCTACCTTCAAATCATGTGTACATGTATATGCTTACACTAGCGAAGGAAATGGGATAAAATGCAGGAAGCAGGTGAGGTGCCACACGAAGGAGGATGGTTGGGTGAACAGTATGAGCTTCAGCAGTTAGAATGATGCTGAACGTACCTCGATGCAAGTTAAATGACTCGATATTTAATTCGTGGCTGAAAACACAATTCACCCAAAATATATATACGAGTCAGCAACTTTTTTTCTTAATTTCTTTCTACCGTCAAAAAACTAATGACCTTTGTGTTTTTATAGATTTTTGAACTACTTTCGATGTTGCCCAGAATTTACATTATCATTATTTTTACTATTATTATTATTATTATTATTATTATTATTATTATTATTATCATCATCATCATAATTATCATTATTATACTCATAGTTATTGCCATTATCATTACTATTGCCATTGTCATTAAAAGGATAATGATGATAATAATAATGATTATGATAATGATCATGATAACGATGATGATCATGATAACGATAATGATAATAATGACAATAATAAAATTAATAATAATAATGATAATGACAATGATAATAATACTAATAATGATAATAACAATGATGATAATAATAATAATAATAATAATAATAATAATAATAATAATAATAATAATAATAATAATAAAATTAATAATGATAATGATCATGATAACGGTAATGATAATGACAACGATAATATTAATAATAATAATGATAATAATGATAATGATACTACTACTACTAATAATAATAATGGTAACAATAATAATGATGATGATAACAATGATAATAATAGTAACGGTGATAATAATAACGATAATGATAATAAAAATAACGAAAATAATTATATTGATAACAATAATTATTAACATTATTATTATTCCTTATACTCATTATTGCCTATTACCATTATTATTGTTATTATTATTATTAGTAATACTATTATAGTATTATTATTGTAATAATGATAATAAGGATAGTAATAATAACTAATAGTAATAATAATTCTCATTATTGTTGTTGTTGTATTTATTATTATCGTTATAATTATCGTTATTGTTATGATCATTATTATTAGT
>NC_061819.1:20390874-20395874 GCF_019202785.1 Penaeus chinensis | reverse complement strand
CCTTTTTGAGGTCGATATAGGCTGAAAGCATAGGCTTGCAACCTATATCGACCTCAAGAAGGCATTTGACTCACAATGGCAATCCACAGTTATTTGAAGTGCTAGTATAAGGTCTAATGTGGACTTACCAGGAGTGAATCCAGACTGCTTCAGTCACTGGTCCCTTAGTCGGGGGTCGCGGATCCGTTTCAAAAGAATGTGGGCGAAAACCTTGCCTAGTATACTGAGCAGTGTAATGCCACAGTAGTTGCTACAGTCTCAACAATCCCCTTTCTCTTCCAGAGAGGGATGACTATGCCCCTCAACAGGTCAGGGGGAATGGAACTAGACTGTCAGATGGCAGTCAAGACTGCATGCAAGCCCCATGCCATAGGTTCACCCCCAACCTTTAGCAATTCAACAGGGTTATCACATTAGCCTGCAGCTTTCCCATTCTTCAGCTTAGAAATCGCCATCCTAACCTCAGTTAGGGTAGGAGGTTCCTTGCTGATGAGTGGGTCCGGTAGATGTAGTATGATCCCACTTGCATCCAAGCTAACTGTTAGAGTGTCTACCTGGTACAGCTGCTCGAAATACTCAGGCCAATGTTTACAAACCCCAACATGATTTAAGATGATCTGCAATTCAGAAGGATCCTCCAGTGAGTGCTGACAAGAATATGGTCCTTGGCCACAGCATCCATATCACTATACCATGTCCAGCTGGGTTGGAGCACTGATACCAGGAGGTAGAAATCCTCAATCTCTGAGACCTAGCAAAGTCCCAGAGAAGGAGGTTGTTCTTGCTACTGGGATCAACTCCCGAGCCATGGGGGATGACAGACATCTCATAGCCAGCTCAATCACAGCCAGATTCCGGACTGAAGTTGCCAAGAACAATGCAAATGTCTTGCTGGGGACAATTGTCTGCCACAGATGTGAGTTTGGCAGAAAACTCTTCTTTCACATTGAGTTTGCAAACATCAGTAGGAACATACACAGCAATAAAAGACACAAAGCCAAAAGCATGGTTCAGCCTCAATGCCATAATACGCTCATCAGCCGCCGTTACCACAACTACCGAGGGGTGAAGTCGGCTGGAGATGGCCATGGCTACTCCCTAGAGGTGATGGCCATCGTCACGGCCCGACCATTTAGGTGAACCCACCCATACTGATCATACTGCTGCCAGGTCATCTCATCTCCGAGAGGGCAGCCACCTCAACTCCAAACTGCTTCAGTTCCCTTGATAGCAGAGGTAACCGCTTGTCCTGCTGCAAGGACCAGATGTTCCAAGCACTTACTTGGATAGCTTGCCTAGGGTTAAGCCTTAGGCGATCGTTCTGGGTAGACATGGTGCCACCTCTGCCACCCCCACCGACGCTACCCCAAATAAAGAGGGTCGGCAGGCTGTGGGGCCCAATGTCCACCTGTGGGGTTCCCTTGGGCTTTGCCCCACAGGGCTCATACTGGGTTGGTGCCTGCCATGGCACAGGCAGGACGAGTAACTCTCATTCCCATCCTGTGCCCCAACATTTGCCCCCCCCCAACGAAACCCACAGCCCGCCTCACTTGCTAGGTGGGAGGGACAGCACCTCAAGCATAGTCATTTATTTCTGACGTTGCCAGTGGGGGGGAGGAGGACTGGTAAGGCCCACCTCCCCTGAGCCGCCAATTAACCCCAGGGTGGCTGAGGGGCAGGAGTTGCTTCGTACCTCTGGGGCCTCCTGTATATAATTTTGGATAAGACCTGTTATCACCAAGAATGGCAGATAACTGAATAAAAGTAGATAAATACACATAAACCCTTCGATTCACATATCTCAGTGGTAATGTTGAAATATATTTGAACATTCAGATGTGGATTACGCAAAGTTTATTAAAGATCCCAAAATATTTCACAATCCTAATGAACTCTTCCGGGCTACATGAACGACGAATTGCATATTAAAGACCGCTGGCCTAAAATACAGTGAACAAAGAATGTATTGTACATCCAATTAGGGTTTCAAAATACGACCGTGTGATAAATCAGACCAGGACAAGGGAAAAATGTTTGTATAACGTTATCTTCTGTTGTCTCTTTTATCACGCCTAATTATGTGAGGAAATAAACACATATAACCATACGAATATGTGGTTTGTGTGTGGGTGGCAGCATGAGTGTTTTGCGTGTTGGAGTGTGTGGTGTACATGTGTGCGTATATTTATGTAAATATAATAACATCTTTACTACTTTGTATTTATTTGTATTTTTTTCATATCCGTATATAAAGATACTGTTATGCACCTGATAATAGTTCAAGGAATTCATATTCTCAAATCACAATAATGGGATTTTGTAGAATAAATAGAAATACTACCTGGCAACTCGAGGTTATTTTTCGTGACTCGAGCAGCACGTTATAAACAGCGGAGACATGAATGAAAATATATGAATGAATTATTGGATTTTGAATGCTATTGTTGTCTACACATTCTGTCATGTGTAGTATATAGTTCTAGTGATTTGATAGATACGATAATTTTATATCATCATTCTTGCGTGCGTGAACTTTAGCGTGAATGGAATATGTACGCGTTTTTATCTATGTGTCCTATATTACGTGGCGTGTGTGTTTGTGCGTGTGTTGTTTAGGTATATGATTACGTGTTTATGTGTGTGTGTGTATGTGTATGTGTGCGCGCGCGCGCGTGTGTGTGTGTGTGTGTGTGTGTGCGTGTGTGTGTGTGTGTGTGTGTGTGTGTGTGTGTGTTTGCGTGTGTGTGTGTGTGTGTGTGTACGTGCGTGCGTGCGTGTGTGTGTGTGTGTGTGTGTGTGTGACTGTGAATGTGTTTGTCCGTTTACGCATGGAACTGTGTCTATACGCCTGCGTTTGCATATACGCATCTACACCCACTTCATGTGTATTCATTCATATAAGAACATGTGTGAGTGAATAGCATCGAATATTATACAGAGGAAGTGCCCACCTGGACACACATGCGAGTTTTCAACACTGTTTATCTTGTTCTTTAATTTGTTTTTGTTTGAAGAATTGAAGAAGATAGAAGATTTTGCAGAAGTTAAATCAGGTATGTAGTGACCGTAGATTTTCAACATCCATGTTGACAGCAATGGTAATTCAAAGAATAATAGTAAAAACAATGGTATTAATAAAAATAATGATGATGATCTAGATCCTGATAACAAATAATAATGATAATAATAATAGCAATGACAATGATGCAGGTAATAGGAGTTAGCAGTAATAAAAATAATGCTTACAACATAATAGTAATAATAGTAATAATAATAATGATAATATAATAATAATGATGATAATAACAACAACAAAAAAATAACGATAATAAGTAGAAAACAGGATAATGCAAATAGTAATATGAAGGTAATGATGATAAACGCGTTAGCATTTTCATTGCTAAAACAATGAAGATGTTAAGTATAACATTTAAGATGTTAATCATAACAAATGACAATTAATGAGTACAATATGCATTAGTAAAATAATTACAATAACAAAAGCGTTGCTGATATTACCACAGTAGTAATCATTGACAATTAGCATTAACAACTTGGTTAACATTATTATTTCCATCACTGTTCTTACTGTTTTTTTTACATAATTTATACAATAGTTTAAACATTTGTATTTTCATAATAATTGTCATATTTATTACCATTAATAATTATCATTAGTATCACAATCAGTATTAACATCGATATCATTTTTGCAATAGTATTTCTACATTACTGATACAAACAGTTTTCATTGCTCTCAAAGTAAAAAGCCGCCTAAGAAGTACAAATACAATGGTGTAGTTTCCCATATTACATGAGTAACAATGACAGAAGACAGTATGAGCACACGAAACATCCATCAAGCCATGTTTCGTGAGGTGTATCTTATTGACATTATGATGCTTACCTGCCCGTTCTTTCCCTTGCATGTGGAAGACCGGAAAGTGTAAATAAGGAAGGACAGGAAAGGATGGAAGGAAAGAGGGGGAGAAAAGGAAAGAGCGAGCGAGAGAGCAATAGGCGATCTGGCAGTCAGATTTATAGGCCTAGTTCTGTAACCAAACGCGAATATGATCCGGCAGGCGAGGATAGAGGTAAAATGGCCACAAAGGAGAACAGAAGAGACGACGAAAAAAAAAAAAAAATACTGAAAGGAGAAGAGAGAAAAACAGAGAAAGAGAGAGGAGAGACAGGGCTGGAGAGAGAAGAGGCAACCCTAGCAGCAGCTATGGAGCATGCGCAGCCCAGCACGGAGTTCCCGCCCCTGCGAGCCCGCGTACTGAGTGCTTCGTGGTCTGTGCGCGAAAGTCTGTATCAGTCCTGCGTGCCCTTTTGTGTCCGCCACAAGTCTCACTCGCTTGGAATACTTTACTTCGTCTCTTACTATTTAAGGTAAGATGATACACATTTTTACTTGTCTTTCTCTCGTGCCAATGAATTTACGAAGGAAGTGAGATCTGGTGAACATCAAAAGCAGGATTTAAGATCTGGTGAAATGCAAGATAGTTAAAGTGGGAGGTTTGGTTTTTGAAAGCGCGGGAACACGGGTTACATCGATCGCCTACTGGAAAAGGCGCCAAAACGCATCCACAGCGCTCCAGCGTGTATCGTTCTGGCTTTTCTTTTTTTTATAAATATTCTACACAACAAAGCCACATTCTCCTTTTAACAGGAGACTGTCGCTTAGTCTTTCTATCGGGCGAGGTGAGGTCATCCGAAAGAAATAGGAAATCATTCCGAGAAAATGAATGAAAACAAGATATTTCGGGTTGACGAGAGGGAGGTGCGCCAAGTTGAGGCAAGACGCTGTTTTGGTTCACCTGATAAGGATTAGAGAACGGGAAAAATAAATAACATTGGAATAATTAGAATGAAAATTGTTTATCTTGGTGCTCTGCACCTTGAGGATTCATTTCGGAAGTAATTAGCGATGAAAATCCTTTTGAAATAATGATGACGGTACACGGGAGGAATCTGGAGTACGCATTTTTTTTGCGTTT
>NC_061819.1:20383374-20385874 GCF_019202785.1 Penaeus chinensis | reverse complement strand
GATTCTCCTCTATCTCTTCCTTTCGTCGACTATTTTAAACTACTTTCCTCTAATCGGATGATTTTCTTACTCTCTCTGTCATCAGTTACTTCTCATACTCTTCCTTTTATTGTTTTTTATTCATGCATTTTCTTTCATTTGCTGTTTTTTATAGTCTTTCTCTTATCGGCTGTTTCCACCCCCCCCCCCTCTTTTTATCGGTTATTTTCGTATGCTCCCATCGTATCAAACCCTTTTTCCTGTGGCCGAAAAACGTGCCTCCGCCAGTCGCCTGCTATCTCTCTCCTCTCCATCATATTTCCCTTCTTCTTAAGCTTTTATCCTCTTCTTGTCAGCCTTTTTGCTGGCTTATCCTTTCCTATCTGTCATCTATCCTTTCTCTCCATCACGCTCTCCTTTTGGCTTCATGAGAATTAATGGGGGACAGGGAAGGGGAGAAGCTGGGGAAAATTAATGTTTTTTCCCCCGACATTTCCCGTTCCTTCCCCTCCTCCGCTGGCCATTCTGCCCCGCCCCTTTGCCCTCGGTCCCTCGATCCCTTCCCCTATATTTAATTTCGATCATGTGGCTTATCTCCCTTATCTATGGCCTCCCTTCCCCCCTCCCAGAGTCAGCCTCAACTAATTATTATTCCCATTAAATTTCGGTCACTTCCGGGAAACGCAGAGGGGGAGGTGGTGCATAATTGTTGCAAATCAGCCCCCTCCCCCGCAGCCACCCACCCGCCCATCGCTCGTCTCTCTGTCCGTCTGACTTTTGGCCCACATTCCTCTACCTTTAATCTCTCTCTCTCTCTCTCTCTCTCTCTCTCTCTCTCTCTCTCTTTCTATATATATATATATATATATATATATGTCTGTGTGTGTGTGTGTGTGTGTGTGTGTGTATGTGTGTGTGTGTGTGTGTGTGGTGTTTGTGTGTGTTTGTGTGCGCGTGTGTGTGTGTGTGTGTTTGTGTGTTTGTGTGTGTGTGTGTGTGTGTGTGTGTGTGTGTGTGTGTGTGTGTGTGTGTGTGTGTGTGTGTGTGTGTGTGTGCGTGCGTGTGTGTGTGTGTGTCTGTTTATCTATCTCTCTTTCTCTGTCCCACATGCCTCCTTCCTTTCTCTCACAGCCTCTGCTCAGAGATCACTCCTTGGAGAAACTTTATGAGTTATAAAGCTTAAAGTTCCCATGCTTGTATCGACAGGGGAGGCAGAGAAGGACTCTGTTGTGTCTTCCCTTTAGCTGTGTTATTATTTCTCTCTTTTCGTAGAGGCGTCATAAATCTGGATCAGCTAATCTAAACACCGTTGTGGGAGCTCAGATGCGCTATTGTGGTGTAAGTTGGTGAATCCAACCTAAAATAGATTGTATGTCAGAGGGGAAAAGTAGCCATTTTACGCTGGCAACTTTGGCGGCGCAGTGGATGTTGCCACTTCTGGTATAAATAATAAATTATTCACATCTCCATCTAGTCTGATATAGAATAGTAAGACTAGTAAGTCGTCGAATAGCTGAAACTATGATTAGTGTGTGAATTTCCTTAAAAAAAAAAAATTGCACACGTAAAATTCACAGTGCCAATTGTGAAGGCTAGTGTGTGTTGTATGCCCGTAATTGCATGTAAGAACATGTTCGTATGATCATGGACTTTTCTCGGATGTTTGCAATTCAATTAAAATATTCTGTGTGCATTATTATGATTACGTGTCTTTGATATTTACTGTAATAGTTTTGATACACATATGAATGTAGAGCCAGATTGTTACAGAAAAAAGGGGACACACATAACGAAAAATAAGAGGAAGTGTGGGAGAAGAGTAAGCATCCATATATATATATATGTAAATTTCTACCCAAAATATCATACGTCTCTTGACTTCACAGCCCGACATCAGTTTTCAAGGAACGTTGCAAGGCTCAGACATCCAGGGTTCAAACCACTGAGCATAATTGTTTCCTAAGAGAAGATTTAAGTGTAACGACTCTGTCTCGACGACCCTCCCTCCTTCTTCGTCGCCGGCAGTCTGGCGAAGGCGACGTCTGGGAGCCTTAACGCACGTTCGATATCGGCCTCAGTGAAATGATTAAACAAACGTGAAAGACTTTATTTTTTCCCCTCTCCGCGCGCGCGTGTGTGTGTGTATGTGTGTGTGTGTGTGTGTGTTCGTATATGTGCGTGTCTGTGAGTCTGTACCTCTGGGTGTCGGCGCGTGCATGTGTGTGTGTCTGCGTGTGTGTGTGTACATCACTTTATCAGAAAACGAAACTCGCATTAAGTAGGCTGAAATTAAAATAAAATAAAAAATGTTACACAGGCAATAAGAACTTTTTTCTCCGAGTGTACAATCAGACCAAGCGAAGGACGAGAGAACGTGTGCACCAGCTGGAAAAACTTAATCAATTTTACCTGGCCAGAAGTCGGTTTTATAGGATCGTAGTGGCCGCGTATCCCACTACTGTTCATGGTTTGTTTATTACGCTTGTTCCCTTCCACCTGCCAGTGTCAAGGAGGTGGCGGG
>NC_061819.1:20370874-20380874 GCF_019202785.1 Penaeus chinensis | reverse complement strand
TATGTGAAGTTATCGGTAACAAGATGAGAGGGACGTGGATGTGGAGAACAAAAACGTTTCTTTTAAAGAGTCCGTGGGTGCTTTGCTTTTCTCTCTCTCTCTCTCTCTCTCTCTCTCTCTCTCTCTCTCTCTCTCTCTCTCTCCTTCTCTCTCTCTCTCTCTCTCTCTCTCTCTCTCTCGCTTTCTGTCTGTCTCTCTCTCTCTCTTTTTCTCTATATGTCTGTCTGTATGTATGTATGTATGTCTCCCCCCCCTCTCTCTCTCTCTCTCTCTCCCTCTCTCTCCCGCTCTCTCCCTCTCTCCATCTCTCCCCTCCCTCCCTCTCTCCCTTTCTGTAAATTTATTTCCATCGCCCCTTCTCGTTTTTATTACTCTCCCTCTCCACCTCTCTCCCACTTCTCCGTCTCTTTCTCTTCCCATCGATCTCTTTTACTGAATTCCATCGTGGTCTCTCTCTCTCTGTTCATTAATTTCTCTTTATCTCGTGTCTAGTCCTATCTCCTTCTATCAGCCTGTCTGTGCATTAATCAACCATTCTTTCTGATTCATTAATCTCTTGTCTAGAAAAGTGATCTAATCGGTGTGAAACTTTCGAAAACCGTCACTTACACTCTTACGAAGTTCACACACAAAAAAAAATCGCATTCGTTTCAAATCATAAAGTTATTCCGGTAATGAGAATTTTTTTTTTATCTTAATCTTGAGCCTAATGCGTCTTCTTCTCTGTTTTGCCATCCTTCTTTTTACCTTTCTTTCGGAAGACGTATGTGATCGCCAAACAACTGTGAAGATTACTCTCATCACAAACAATAACTTATTCTCTTATCAACACGCCTTGAGAGGCTCATTACAGCTGATAAGGACAAGTTTGATAAGAAAATTAAGACAGGTTAGTGTGACATTTTCTTAGTTATATGTAACGCCAAAAGGTTAAAGCGATTTCAGGGACATTTATCTATCAGTCTATCTATCTGTACTATTTTCGTGGGCATGTGGTAAATGGGATGACAACCAGAAAGGGAGTGAAAAGGACAAGATGGAGAAAAAAATATTTTTGCACATAATGACGATTAAGAAGAAACAGAAGAGAAAAAAGACTTTTAAAACCCTGTAACACAGAAACATCAAAGTGAACGAGGAAGAATGGCAGCGACCTTAACGAGCGGCTCGAAGCCAAGCGTGCAGTACGCATGTTTACCGTAGTGACGTCACGCTCACGCAGCTGGCTAGTGGCGGGAGAACAAACACCCGTTGAACAGCAGAACAATACTGAAATTGCGTTTCTGTCCATGACTGCCGAGAAGATTTCGACGCATTAGTTCTTGCGCATATCTTGCAACGTTTTTGATGATTCGACATTTAAAAGATAGATCTACATTTCCTTGATTGCAATTGTTATATTACAACTGACCGGAGATAAAGTACAGTTCTTCATAGCAACAGGGAGTTCAGATTGATTTAAGAGATGTATAGCTATGAACGTGAAGTTTGTATACGCAATTTATATTCCAATGGTTCTTTACTGAGTGTATTCCCAATAAAATATTTTCATCGCAATAATTCATTCCATACCTTGTACTTTTTTTCTCTAGATTAAAGTTCATGTAAAAGATAGTACATAATACTGTCATAGCAGTATTAACTGTAACATTTAATAACAACTGACGCTTTCTTATTGTATCTATTATAAATATAATTGTCTCTTTAAGCCAGTCCTATATTCGTGTCCGGCCATCAGAAATGTACAAGAGAGGAGGGTGAGGGGGGGGGGTGTTACACTCAGACAGGTAGCACGGGGCGTTGCCAGGAGACCACATAAATAAACACGTAGCCATTTTCAAAAAACATTATAATAAAGTTCCGTTGAATTTTAGTCTAACTGTTTTGTCTTTAAATTATCAAGTTTTTTTCTCTTAATTCTCCTTTGATTACATTTTTTCTCCCTCTTATTTTTTTGGTTTTCTTTTCTTCTTTTTTTTTCTTTTTTTCTACTGTTTCTTCATATATATATATATACATATATATATATATATATATATATATATATATATATATATTAAGGTTTCTCGTTGTCACAGATTTTATGAACGAAATGGCCATGCGTATGTTTTGGTCATATATATATATATATATATATATATATATATATATATATATATATATATATATATATTTGTGTGTGTGTGTTCGAATAATTCAGTAGCCTATGCGATACATTCGCGCATAACTGATATTCATATGTTCAAAAAGAACATTTTGATCAATGTGAACGACGACCCATTTCACTAATTAACAGTCAATAACCTTTTTCCTTTCATTGCTGAGTTGCCAAGTACTCCTTAAATAAATGCTATCGCCACTATCCACCTAGCACTGAATAGAAATAATGTCACACTTTTTAAGATCAAAAGACAAATACCCATCTTATTTTATCCAATATCAACCCCTTCGAACACTACCCTATTTCCTATTAATCGAAATTTTTCTCCCAAACCGATAACCCACCCACCATAGCCTCTTCACGCCCAACAAGCTGGAAAGGCTAGTTGGTTTTTCTTCGTCCATCCGGGTGGATCCGGCGCGTCTACACGAACGCTAAATTCCCTGCGCGAACGATAAATATCCAGCATTGTGATGGGAAACATGTATGTGCAGTCTTCCGTGGCTGATTATACGAAAGCATTATTAGTTAATTGGGAGGGAGGGAGGCCGAAAGAGAAAGAAAGAGAGAGATGGACAAGGGAAATGCAGTTTGCAATCAACATGATTTTCATGGAAAGCAGGTAGAAAAAATAGGACCCGACACTTGTTGCTGGGGCGTGACGGTTAATTTCGTAGCACATGTATGACATTTTGGTTATTTGTGGTGAAATTAGTGATACAGCATTTTTGTTTTTTTAAGATATGCCATTTATTATCTTTAAATTTTAAAAAATCCGCACATGGGAGAAATATCATTGCTCGTGATAGATGTGCGGCATGATAATGAATAATAATAGTAATGATGCTGATAATAAAAATAACATCGATAATGATAATTGTAATGGTAAATATAATAAGGATAATAATGAAGATAACAATAGTAATAATAATGAAGATAATAGTAATAATAATGATAATGGTCATGATGATTACAATAATGATAATAATAATAATAATAATAATAATAATAATGATAATACTAATGATAATCACCATAATAATGACGATGGTGATAATGATAATGATACGGATATTAGCGATGGTAAAATGGTGATCATGCTAATATGCTTATAATAACAAATATGACAATAACAGTAAAATATGAGTGAAGAGATAATTAATACGAGGCATATTAGCACCTGTCGTAATATAAATTAAAATTATAACTGATATTGATTTAAATAAACATAAACATGGTTTCATTTTATAAAACACACGGCATATGCTTTACACTTGCCTATTTTCTGACTGGGTTATGAAAACGATAACCTTCGTGCAGAAGCGCGCCATGTTAGCTATGTGACAAAAGAAATTTGCATTGCGTAAACTATTACTGAGCAAAGTTATGGAAATTGCTCTGGAATAATTAATCAGGTTTTTTATTTCAAATATAGGAAGTCTGACAGAGATAATTTCGCACGTCTGTAGTATGATAGTGACGGTAAGAAAATTATAAGAATGGTAAGATATTTCGATAAAATTTTCGTAGTTTTGCCGCGCATTGCTGGAATGATCTACCGGCTTCGTCCTTAAGGACCATTATCGAATATTTCCCTTTTATCTGCTGATCTAATATGTCTCGTCGTAAAAGAAACAGAAGTCGTCATTTTACCCGTGGCCTTGCCTGCGGTGCAAATTTCGCTTTGATGTTTATTGATTTCTAATAACTGCAAATCTGGCTTCGTTTATTAATGATGTGTTGAGCTGGACCTGTGTATTCGTTGTTGTCATTTGAAAAATTATCAGTCTTGTTTTCATTCTTTCTCCATTGTTGTTATTTTCAACATTATTTTTATTATCATTATATTATTGTTATTATTATCATTTCTGTTATTTTATTACTATTATTATTATCACCATTGTTATGATTACCATTGATATTATCATTATTATCATTCTCCTTATTTAAATTATTGTTAATATTAGTAGAAGTATCATCATTATTATTGCTATTATTATTATTATTATTATCATCATTATTATCATTATTATTACTATTATCATCATTATTATAATCATTAATATTATTATCATTATCATCATAATCTTCATTATGATTATTGTTATTATCATTGTTATTATTGTTAATATTATTATTAGTAGTATTGTTATCATTGTTATTTTTGTCATTATTGTTACTATCATCATCACCATCACAGTACCCACGTGCGTCCTCGATGGCTGTGGTCCACGCGCTTTTCTCTTTAACCGCTGCCGTGTCCTAGTTATTTCCACTCATATCCTTCGAAAATGAAGTGTTAAAACGTAACTTACGATATATGAGACACAGATGTCTCTCGAGATACGCTGAAGTTCTTTAGTATTCCGTAGTTTATATACTCTACTAAACTTCTATTATTATTATTATTATTTTTTTTTTGTGTTATCTTTGTCGTCCATCGTCCTGGAAAATGTAAGAATACAAAATTTGGGGTTATATATAACAGACGAAAATTATTAAAAGTCTGGCATACACGCTGTAAGTGAGCTAACAATGGCGCCTTTCGTGTGCAAGTTTCACATGGATGTTTTTGTTGTAGATATTTTGTTGCTGTATATACGTTTTTATGGTGTGTTTATGTATTTCCCTGCATTTGCATTTGGCAATTTATATGTCTGTCAGTGAGTTAGTCCGTCTACGTGTATATTCGTTTATTTATATATATATGCAGACATAAACAAGTGTTTTGTTTGCTATGAAGACAGAGCGGGACCGAAATATATAAATATATATATATATATATATATATATATATATATAGAGAGAGAGAGAGAGAGAGAGAGAGAGAGAGAGAGAGAGAGAGAGAGAGTGAGAGAGAGAGAGAAAGATAGAGAGAGAGAGAGAGAGAGAGAGAGAGAGAGAGAGAAAGAGAGAGAGAGAAAGAGAAAGAGAGAGAGAGAAGAAAGAGTCAATCAGACAGACATACAAAAGAGAGACTGACAGAGAAATAGAAAAAGAAACGAATAAAAGCCGGCACGGACGAAGCAGGAGTTGAGGCGAGAACCCCGACGCCCTCCAGCGCGGGTCTTCGGCGGTCGAACTCCTTCTCCACCGTGGCGCCGGCCCCTTCAAGTAGCAGTGCCAGGGCGGTGCCACATGGGTGCCTGTTTAAGCAACTTGGACGCAATATGGCACTGCCTTGGCACTGCTACTTGAAGGGGCCTGCACTGCCTCGGTGGGGAAGGGATTTTGTCATTAATAGATATTTATTCCTTATTCTCATATATTGTCATTTTGTGCTAAGATTAAAAGATCTTATAATTGACTTCCTTTAGAAAATATATACTACTTTGTACGTACATGAGTTGTATAAATTCTTACATGTATGCGTTTTTGTATCAGTTTTTGTAGCAGTAATTTCTGGAACAATGCTCAGTAACAAGAGGAACCCTCTTCATTTCGCTCTTTTATGAACTCCACAACATATTATTTTCACTCTGTCTGGAGCCCAGAAATGTACCGCAGGCCCTTAAGCGAACTTCATTTCTTCAACTCCTGTAAAATATCGAATAACACACGAATACATGCGCAAGTGTATGCATGAACATACATGTATACGTGCGTAATCAAATACCCCAACACACGCAAGGTAAAAAACAAGAATGAAAAGGAAAGAAGCATATGAAGTTAATAACAATAGTAATAAGAGGAGGCCGGAAGGAAATAAAAATACAATATCAACTCCGAGGCACTCCAAGAAGTGCCAGAAAGAGCCATTCTAAAAATCCGGTGCCAGTTTTCACGACTACAGACGCCTTGCTCTCCCCAGTCTCAGGTTAAGAGATGTTACCTAGATGCTTACGTGTTTAGGTGATTTTATGGTCAGGATTATCAAGATTCTTTTCCTGAAGAGTTTTCCTTAAATGTGACAGGAGTTCTGTGTTTAATGCTTTAAGAACCTTCCAGGTTTGAATTCCATTTCTAATCACTGTGTCCGCTTATCTGTTTTGTGTTTTTTTCTCTCTCTCTAATTATCTAGCTGTTTGATTATCTATTAGTCATTTTTTCTTGCTCGTCAACTCATCAGTCAATGTTTTATGTTTTATCTTGTGTACATTTATAATCATATTTTACCATCGGACATACAGCGTGCCAGGTCCAGGCCCGTCGAGGCTCTGCCGGGATTTTATGGGGTAAGGGGCGGGTCCAAGCTGTATCGGTAGTTGTTGTCGTGTTCTTCCACTCTTTCTGTTGATTTCTCTCTTTCAGGTTTCCCCTTTTCTTTCTTTATACTTTCTGTCACTCCTTCCTCCTCTCCCCGTGTCTCTCTCTCTTTCTCCCCGTCTCTCTCTCTCTTTCTCTCTCTCTGTCTCTCTCTGTGTGTGTGTGTGTGTGTGTGTGTGTGTTTATGTGTGTGTCTCTCTCTACTCCTCCTCCTCCCTCTCGTTCTCTCTCTCCCGTTCTTTCCATCGCTTCCCTCTTCCTCTCCCCTTTCCCTTCTATGGCGTCTGCTGAGTAGGAAGAAGAGGCGGGGGGGGGGGGGGGGGGGGCACTGCAGATGTCTCCACCTCCTTCCGCCTCCTGCTGAGGGCGTGGTTGGAGGAGGAAGAAAAGAGGGGAGAAAAGGAGGAATAAAGGGGAGGTTAAGAGGAGGAGGAAAAAGAGCGAAGGAAGAAGGGGGAGAAGAGGAAGAAAAACAAAATGCGAAGGATAAACAACGAGTGGAGGATGAAGGAGAGAAAGAGAAAGGAAGATGGAGAAGAAAAAAAGAAAGATTGTGCAAAGAAATGAAAGGAATAAGAAGAGAAAAGATAGAAAGAAAGAATGGAGGAAGTGGAACAAAAGAAGATGACCGGGACAGAAGAGGAAGGAGTGATGAGCCCGGTCATTCCCAAAGTTATTATGACAATGATACTGTTGAAGATAATAATATCAATAATAATAAATTTGAAAGTAACGGAATATGATAATAAAATAATGCTATAGATAATGATGGTATGATGATGATAACAACAATGATAATAATAATAACAACTATGATATTAATAATTTTGAAGTTAATTACGATTACGATGATGATAACAACAAAAATGATAATGACATCATTGATGATAATAATAGCATCATATATGATAATGATAACGATAATCGTAATACAGATGCAGATGATAACATTAATAATGATAGTAATAATAACAATAAGATCATTATGATAATGAGAAATGACGATAATGATAATGATAATTGCAACAATGATACTAATAATGATAATGATAATGTCAGCAATGATAACTCAAGACATCTAGGAGTGAGAAAGATACTTATATCCGTAACCCCTTGTGTCCGCCTTCTGTTGTGACGAGGAGGGGAAGCAGGGTGGGGCGCTGCAGCTCTCCTCGGTAACCCCAGCCATTCTCCCCTCTCCCCTTTCCCCTCTCTCCTTCCCTCCCACGCCCTCCCTCGCTTCGACTGAGAGGTGATGAAGAGAAAGGGAGGGAGGGAGGAGCGAGGGGATGGGGGGGGGGGGCATCCCCGATGCGGTTATCCGGCACGCCCCTCCCTCAATACTCCTCTCCCCCTCTCTCTCGCTCTCTTGCTCTTTCGGTCTCCCTCTCTCTTTCTCTCTCTCTCTCTCTCTCTCTCTCTCTCTCACTCGCGTGCGCTCTCTCTCTCTCTCTCTTTCTCTCGCTCTTTCTCTTGCTTTCTTTTTTTCTCTCTCTCTTTCTCTCTCTCTCTCTTCCTTTCCCTCTCGTTCTTTCTCTCTTTCTCTCTTTCTCTCTCTTCCTCTCCCTCTCTTTCTCTCTACCTCTCTCTTTCTTTCTCTCTCTTTCTTTCTCTCCCTTTCTCCCTCCGTCTCTCCTTCCATCTTCCTCCCGCCTTGCACTTATTTCACTTCTCATTTTCTCCCCATTTTCCAACTTTTTCCCTCACCACCTCCTTTCTTGACTCTCTTTCTCTCTCTCTCTTCCTTCTCATTGCTTCCTTTCCTTTCTTTTCTCATCCCCTCCCTTTTACTCCCCGCGCTATGATTGGCTAGCGGGATTGGAGCGGGGGAGGGAGAGGAAGGAGGAGGAGGAGGAGGAGGGGGTCGGGGAAGGGAAGTGATCAGCACGCGGTGTTTTACCTCGGATAATCACCGCGGTTCAGCGTTTAGATGGTGACGTCATTCCACCCTTTGAGCGCAAGTGTTACGCCGACGTCACCGCCTGAATTTATGCGTAACGCGCAAGCACGAAGAAGTCACGTCGGATCCCGCACACACTGGTAACGCGATACACTGTTTGAACAGAACACAGGAGTAAACAGAGTCGAGGCCACATGAGGCGAGATCCAACATCAGTGACATTGTGGAATCAACTTGGGTGCAAGAGCGACACCGGGGCGGATGCAAGGCTGGGGGAGAGGGCAGGAGAGGGGAAGGGGGTAGGGGGAGAGGAGCAAAGGGTAGGGGGAGAGGGTTGAATAGGGTAAGGGGGAAAGGAGAGAGGGGAAGGGGTAGGGGGAGGCGTTAAAGGGATGCCATTAGGTATAGTTGCTCTTGGCACTCTCCACGCTCCGACCAGGCAGTCAGACAGAGTGGCAGACACAGACAGACACAGTGACTGATCATCAAAAGACATGTACAATCCCTTGGCACTGTTGCTTACTTGAAGACTTGCAGTTTCTCCTCATTTGCAGAAATCACGTTTTCTTCCCCTTCCTTTTCCCTTTCCTCCCTTCACTTCACTCCTCCCTTCTCCCTCCTCTCCCTCTTCGCGCACCCTCGCCAACATAGATTTTTCCTAGACTTTGCTGTCCCTACTTCCTTTTTCACTATTTTTCTATATCATTCTGCAGGCAGTTCAAGTCCCATATATTTTTTACTGGTACCCGTCTATGTGTTTTATTTTTATGGCTATGCATCGAACTTCGTCTATCGATGTCTCTCTCTTTCTCTCTCTCTCTCTCTCTCTCTCTCTCTCTCTCTCTCTCTCTCTCTCTCTCTCTCTCTCTCTCTCTCTCTCTCTCTCTCTCTCTCTCTGTCTGTCTGTCTGTTTGTTTGTCTGTGTGTTTGTGTGTGTGTGTGTGTGTGTGTATGTGTGTGTGTGTGTGTGTATGTGTGTGTGTGTGTGTGTGTGTGTGTGTATGTGTGTGTTCACATCGGTGTCTCTACCTATCCACCTCTCTTTTTCACTTTCTTCCTCTTTTCCCCCTATTCTCCTGGGCCGTTCCCAAACCACCCTGACTCGCACTCTTTGCTGTCATATTAATATCTCTGTTGAAGATGGCAGGCTAATATGTACACAATTTCCGGGTTAGCTTGGCGGCGTGTATGAGGTGTTCATACGGTTTATCACTTCTCGGGGAAATTTGGGTCCAGCGCAGCACTGGCAGAGGAAAAGTATGAATTTCAGGGAAAATGCTACATTCTATTATGAAAATTCAAATACAGAAGACTTGGTTTATGGAGCCAGCCCTTAAAGGCAAGACGAATAAATTCGAGAGACAAAGTTGAGAGGGAGAAAGAAAGAAAGATGCAGAGAGATACAAGTGTATAAAGGGAGAGATAAGTGACAGGTAGAGGAAGAAAACCGGCATACTTTAAGGTGACAAACAAAAAGAGGAATAAAAACAGGCAGACAAATACACAGAAAAGGCAAATTCAAAAAATCGAAAAATAGAATGATAAAGAGTTGACTGACAAGGTGAGAGAAAGAGAAACAATCTTACATCGTTTAAACAGCGAATCCATAAGAAAACACAAGACATGCGAACAGGCCAGCAAAGACAAAGGAGAGAACGAGAGAGAGAAAAAAAAGAATGTAATACAAAAGAACAATCAAGCAATCAAACAAGTAAACAGACACACAGACGGGA
>NC_061819.1:20358374-20363374 GCF_019202785.1 Penaeus chinensis | reverse complement strand
TAACCAGAAAATATACATAAACAAAAAAAAAATATTATCATCGTTATGATTTCGACAGCAATATTAACGAAACACGCTATCTGTCCTTGAATTTTTTGTTTTTCCTTTTTCTTCCTGAAGTCAGAAAAAAGAAAGCAAGAAATTAGCTTGAATAATTATCAAATACATTTGAGACGAATAATAAACCACGGAAACAGAGCAGTGCGGACCACTTCGTGTTATCTAGGACCTATTATCCTATTATCTAGTAATCGAAATAACAATCTTCCGATGACGACGCGTGAGTGATAGATGGCTCTCACTGTTCCCTGAGGGACAGCGAAGCCGTTTTTCTAATCTACGTCGTTAAAAAAAAAGAAAAAAAAAATTGAAGTCTGACCTCTTAAACAATACGACTTAAATATCACTTGCAGAAACAAGTTGCTGTAAACCTTTCATTTCGGATATTTATGTCCCGAGACTCATAAACGCGATAGCATCTGCGTGCGTGCTTCGCTGAGGCTGAAATTCGTAGCACTGCGAGTGTGGGGCGCGCGGCGAGGAGGTGTGGCATCGGTGCACGCCCTCGCTCGACAGACACCTCAACGTGAAAGTGTGAGGGTCTCGAGTGCGAGTATGAGTGTGCACTCGTCAGTGTGACGGCAAGGAGCGAAGCGTCACACCGATGAATTCGCGGCCGAGGTCAGTCCGCTCGGAGATCATCAACGATATCAGCTACAGCCGCCACGCCTCGCAAATCGAGCGGAAGGCCGAGCGGAGGGAGTGCTCCTCGCCTTCGGGGACTCCTGACGTAGGAGGAGCTAGTGACGAGGGGCTCGGTGACTCCGAGATGTCCGGAAGGCTCTCGTCCGCTGACTCAGTGGCGAACTCAGGAGCGCCATTTGGCTTGGGGGTCAGGAGCGCCTCGGGGCTCCTTGCGACGAAGGACCTCAACCTGGGGAACGCTGAGGGACCAAAGGCTCGCCCCGAGGGACGAGAATCGGACAGTGGGAATAAGGGGGGTGTTGGAGAGTCTCTCGAGAAACCTCTGCTTAGCCCAAAAGAGTCGGTCACCAACGTGGATTCAGTCAAGGACGTAGACGCCCAGTCAGTGAAAAGCGTAAAGAGTTTAGTGAAGAAAGAAGATGATGTGTCTCTGAAAAACTTAGAGAAAGGATCCGACACAGGATCCCTGAAAAGTGCAGATAAAATATCTTTAAAGAGTGCGAATTCAAAAATAATAAGCGAAGCAGACGCAACGTCGCTTGGCAGCACAAACGGCAACTTAGTGAGCAGTGCGGCTACCTCGCCTCTGTGGCGCTCTGAGCTGCATTCGGGAAAGACTCATTACATAGATCACCTGAAGAGCACCAGAAGTAGTACGGTGTGGGCTCGAGAGAACGCATCCGAGGATCAGGGTATTTACATTTCTTATATTTCTCCGGAGCACCAGGAGGAATTTAACGGCTTATCGGAAGGCGTGGGAGGACAGAAGACACCATCTGAAGAAGGTCGGGGAGGGGACAAAACCCCGTCGGGAGGATATCGGAGTGGGAGCCAGACGCCTTTAGGAGGCGTTCGGGGAGGTGACAAGACCCCACTAGAAGGACAGAAGGAATATAAAAGTCTACCGGGAAGTGGAAGAAGTAGGAATACCCCTTCAGAAGGTAACCAAACCCCATCAAAAGGTCGGGAGGGAAACAACACTCCGGCAAAAGGTCGAAGAGAGTATAGAAATCAAACAGGAAGTCGAGGGGGAAGCAGCACACCATCAGTGGTAGATAAGGTAACACTTACAGAGGTTAAGGGGGGTCAAAGTACCCCGGCAAAAGATTGGGAAAGTCACAAAATCCCTTCAGCAGATTCCAGAGGCCACGACACTCCATCAGGACTGAGAGGTCTCAGCACACCTTCAGAGGAGGAACGACAAGTTAAAAGCACATCATTAGGTCAGAGCATCCACAGCACCCCATCAAGAAGTCCTATTGAAAACGGTCCATCAAAAAGTTGGAAAGGCCACTCCAGCCTGCTAGAAGGAGTTCAGGCAGGTCACAACACCCCTTCAGAAAGAAGCCCTGGAGGACACAGCCCCGAAATTGACGTCCAAGGAAAACCCGATATCCCACCAGAGGATCTAAGAGGAAACAACTTTCCCTCAGAAGACTTAGGAGGCCAAGGCACTCCATCAAAAGATCGAGAAGGAGGCTTGTCTCCTGCTGCAGAACAGAGCCGAAAGGCGACGCCCTCACCCACGGGAGGAGAGGGAAGTCCCACTCCTCCGGAGAAAAAGGAAGAAAACGACACCAAGCGTAAGGCTGGTGACGAAGCAAATGCCGCAGAAGACAACATGGAATTTGAGGTAGAAATAGTGGTGATGGAACCGGGCGATAAACCGCCACGCGATCCGCCATTCTCGCGCCACCGGCCGTGGAAGCGAGGCAGACCCGACCAGCTTCAGACTCCTTCGACCGCAGACGAGCACCGACCCTCGCGGCTCCCCCGAAGAGAGGAGAGGAAGCCGCGGTCGACGTCCCTCGGCCCGAGAGTCAGGTTCATGGGCCAGAAGAACACGTCGCAGGTCAGCAATTTTGGCGAGACTCCAAAGTCGGATACTAGCGACGACCACCGCCGCGGGCCGCCGAAACGCTTCCGTAGGCTTAAGAGGAAACTTTTTAAATCAGGTCAGAGTCCTTCCTCAAATACATTTTTATCGTAATTTTTCTTTCTTCTTCCTTTCTCCTTGATATTTCTGTAAAGTGGTTCTGAAAGGTTGCGAGTAGAAGCTAAAATTTCAGCTCTCATTTGCCGCGATACAGCGAGCGTCACCAACATGGCACAGGACGACGTCGATAGCAGCGATGCGAACAACCGCGAATCTTACTCCACCCTCCTGAAGGACATCCAGACTCTCATGGAGGAGGTGCAGAAACAGAGGAACGAATTCCGAACCGAGATGCGATCCCTCGCGTCCTCCATCTCCCGTAAGCACGACCAGCTCGAGAACACCGTCCGCAACTGCGCCTGCTCCTCGGCCAAAAAGGTGACCTCCTCATCCGGGGATTCTAGGAGGGGGTTGAGAGGGAAGCCAACGGTTGCCCTTTGCTTGTCCGTGAACGCCTATTGCTATGTACATACACAGGCACATTACTCGTCAGTAAGCAAGATTTTTTTCTTAGTGTACGCTATCCTATCTTGAGGGTAAATGGTATGCATCTGTACTTCCGTCCGCAGATGTGTGTGTGTGTGTGTGTGTGTGTGTGTATGTATGCACACTCACACACACCCACACTGTGAATGCATGAAATAAAGTGTTTGCAACGTTTGCAGCTGGTTGTAGTTAGTTATTGTGCAATATAACTGTAAATACAATCGTATCTTGATATCGCACACCAGGGTCATTTTACTTCATTAGCACTGCATGTACAATAAAATAAGCGCTCTTGGGGCATCGAAGACACGTCACTATCACAGACAAGTGTTGTGATATGTATCTGCAGGAAAAATATAGTCATGTCGTTTTTGTTTTTGTATTTTTTATCTATCATAATATCCATGTGTATAGGCTGAGAAAGTCGTTATTTGTTTATTCTACATCTATTTTACTACAATGTTATACAGCAACTCTGTTTATTACAAAACCACACATTTTCCTCGTGCAAGCAGGCTTCTACACTCAGGCTTCAAGTATGCGCTTTATAATTACCCCCGGTAAAATAAGCAACCTTGTTTCATGTTTCATTCTGCGTATATAAAGATGCAAATAAAAGTAAGGCAGACCAAAACAGCCGGAGATATACATTAATAAGGAGAAACGAAGTGAAATCACACGAAGGCAGGGTCAAGGACAGGTAAGTTATTGATTTATCTGAAGGCAGAAGAAAGGATAAAGGAAAATATGAGTGACGCGTTACTAAATGTTAACTAACAGACACAGACAAAACTCAGACGCTGAGACGAAGGACAGATATATATGTACGCAGAGATGTGCACATAATATGATGTGGGAATGATGGAGACCAGCTTCTAATTTTAGTAGACAGAGCAATAAGACCTTTTTCATATTCTAGAAATGGAGAAAAATGCATTTCACAAACATATGAGCCACGTATAGAATTCCCCCACCCGAAAATGGTAAGGAAATTGCGACGTCATGATTTTTATGACTTTTTCAGAATAATTGTTGGTATATTTTCTTTAGTTTGTTTTATTTCTTATCTTTATCTTTTAGATTGCAGAGCAGAGGCGAAGGACTGTCTGCTTATCGATTTTCCTGAGCGGTGCAAGATTTTTTTTTTTTGTCTTCTCCTTTTCATTATTTCTTTATCTGTCTTTTTAGCTATTTATGTGTCTGTCTAACTTCTTGCCTGTCTATCTATATATCTATCTATTCTTTGTCTCTCTCTCTCTCTCTCTCTCGGTCTCACTCTCTCTCTCTCTCTCTCTCTCTCTCTCTCTCTCTCTCTCTCTCTCTCTCTCTCTCTCTCTCTCTCTCTCTCTCTCTCTCTCTCTCTCTCTCTCTCTCTCTTTCTCTCTCTCTCTCTCTCTCTCTCTCTCTCTCTCTCTCTCTCTCTCTCTCTCTCTCTCTCTCTCTCTCTCTCTCTCTCTCTCTCTCTCTCTCTCTCTCTCTCTCACTTTCTCACTCACTCTCTCTATCTGCCTGTCTATTTTTTTTATCTATCTATCTATTATCTATCTATCTTTCTATATATGTCTGTCTGTCTAACTATATCCTTCCCTCACTGTCTTTCCGTCGCCCTCCCTCCAAAGCGCAAGAGCCTTGATGAGACTCCCTCCTGTACACATCTCCTTCCCCGAATCCCTTAATCACAGTATACCTCCTCCACGCAATCCTAATCCGGCCTTTTAAGTCCCTCGCTTCCTTCCTTTCCCTTAATACTCCTCCTCTTAATCCTCTCAAGTCCCTCCCTTCTCCCCCCCCCTTCCTCCCCCTTTCCCTTTATTCTCATGAAGTCAAGGGCGTGATTTCCTTAAATCTGTCTGTGACGTCAGACTTAAAACAG
>NC_061819.1:20323374-20333374 GCF_019202785.1 Penaeus chinensis | reverse complement strand
CACAGAGTCAGTTCTGTGAAAGATTCATTAGCCAAGGCCAGGTTCCGCTGAACACACAAGAGCTTGGCTGCTGCTCTTCTTGCCCCAGCAGCCTGGGCTGGAGTTTGTGCACCAATGAAATCACCAATGAAATCCTTGGCCAGGCCAGACTGACAGGTGGGCTTGGGAGCAGTGATTGCCAACAATTCAGCAAATGTGAAAGCATCCGGTGGTGACAGGAGAGGCACCAAATTAGGCAATAATGCAGGAGGAGTCAGGGTGAGGAGGGTGTGGCTGTACGGGGCAGCTATAAGCTCATGTAGAATGTTAACAACAAGTCTGGTTACTGGACTCACAACACCTGCGCGGCTCACCTGTAATGCCAATTAGAACTTTTACAATCACAAAAAGGAATAAAATTACATACATTCATACATACATACATACATACATGTATGTATGTATAATATATATATATATAATTATTAACCCAATGCCGCCATTTAAAATGAACAAAAAATGGGGAAAATGCTGTGCCCATTTTCTATATATTTTGGTGAAATATCTGCCCATAGATGGCTCTGCTAGTGCTTAGCCACAAAGGAGTCAATTAGTAGACCTTGTGACCTTACCTGAATTGAATTGGCGGGAAAAACGTATTTTTTACTAGTGCTATGAATATCGATGGTGTTATTTTTATTATAAACATTATAATTATTATAATGTTTTTTAATATTAGTAACAGCAAAATAAGATGACGTAAAATATTTGGTAAATCAAGGGGTTAATTATATGTAATAGTAAATAAATAAATAAATAAAAATATACATGTAATATGCATCTGCTTTTGCATCCACACACCCATGTCTAAACACACAAGAATGCGCACATGCACACACGCACGCACGCACGCACGCACGCATGCACACACACACACAGACTAAATAAATATTCTTTACTTTTCATTTCAAAATTAGATCATATAAGAAATTAGAACTTCTCGATAAATCCTTTACATGAATCTAACATTCAACTTTATATCATACAAATTTGATCTGCAATAAGTGCACAATCCTGCACAAACTTTATTGGTGCACATATGCAATGCAAACAAGTGTACCCAATGTTGGAGCACCCCTTACTTTAAGCCCTTCACAGGCAGCCCAGAAGGCACTGGGTTAATAAATCACCTCTTTTACACTGACTTCTGAAATAGGCATAATAAATGAAAAAAAAATTACTTCCACATTTATAAGCCCAACTAAATTTTTCAGAGACTGAAATATAAAATTCAATAATTGTAATTAGGCACAATCATGCATGGTACTTCTAGAGTTAAATCGTCATACCTGTGTCATGAGCAAGAGTAGTGACTGTACAGCAACCAGAAGTGATGTCCCATCTTTTGTCAACCCTGGAGTACCTCTGGCAATTGCCAACTCTACAGAATGTGCCTGCAAGCTAGATTCAAGGTCATCCAGTATGCGATCATGGTAGGTACGCTTTCTGTAGTTGCTAGGTCCTCCAGGTGTGGCTCCCATTACCATACTCATTGTACTCCCTGGCTGTTGGATATTAAGAATGATTTAAGTATCATGATAAAATTATATGTCTTGACAAGTTCCCCACAGCAGTCTTTTTTTTTCTCTCATCTCCTTAATATTTTCTTTATTGGAACCCTTCATCTAAATCACTTACCTCTGGTTTAACAGGAGCTTGCTGAACAGCCAACCAAGCAGATATGATCATCATAACTGCAAGATGAGCCAGAGCATGTGTTCTAGGCTCACTAAGTAAATCAGCTGGGGAAAAAAATATATATATATATATATATATAGCAGCAATGAAAGTCGACATTCAATATGACTTTAGCTACTTTACAATAAGGATATGTTACAGCAATACCAGTATTTTAATTCAAAATATATACAAATATATTTTTTCATAATATCCAGATGTCAAGGTCAAATTAGACAAGCAGGATCTTACAGATATATATATATATATATATATATATATATATATATATATATATATATATATATATATATATATATATATATATATATATATATAACAGGTCTTACCTGAACATGGCCCAGATATGTACATGGGCAGAGCATGGACCAATAAACTTAGAGTGCAACCAACCACATCTTGGTGTAAAAGGGCGTAGATAAGATCAACTGCCCGAGCCAAATCTGACTTGAAAACACTCTGCATCCCAGTCTGAAATCATAGGAAATATCATTATAATATTCAGTCTTTCCAACTGTGGTGTAGTGTGTTACCTATGACTGTAATGCAAAACCACCTTTTAAATACAAAGCATTAACCCCTAATTGTTTATTTGCCATATGCTAGCTCACCGCATTGTGTGTGGTCTTTGCTATTTGCCATGATCTTGGCTGAACTGTCTATAACTAGGAGGATTTTTCTCTTTCTATGGATGACACGCATGTAGTGTCCCTAATATATCTGATACTGTTAGCAAGATTCCTGGACAGAAGAGACTGGTGTGTCCACCCCTTTTGCCAATCATACAGTCATGTTCCCTAACTTTTTTTTCTTGTAAACCAAAAAGGAGGGTAAAATAGTCATTCTGGTATTGTATAGCACAGTTAAACCAGCTAACCTCCTCATGCTCTCTTGTCTCCCATTCACACACCATACTATTATATATCACAGACACCTTCTGGTTTTATTATTCAAACAGTTATGTAAACATATTTTTGTTCTATAAATTCATTATATTTTTTTCTTTCTTTCTGTATATCTTATTTGTATGTTAAGGAAACATTTCCATTTTTATGCATACATGAGTGGCAACCATAACTTTTTCAACTATGGCATTCCACTGTCTAGTATGTATTTGATATATGACAATCAGACATACAGTAAAATCTTACTGCTGAAATGTGAAACACCAAAGTCTACCTTGGTGAAGCCCAATTTTTGGGTGTGTAAGGGGATGGGGGATAACCCTTTGTATCCAGTTGACGTAAGCATTACATCATGAAAAAAAATTGGATATTGGGCCGGGTGACAAGAGTATGCCATCGTGAAAAGTATGGCTGAAGGACAGGGTGACAAAAATTACTAGCTATGAGTCTAATCTTGGAGGAAGATTAGACTCAGTGGACATTTAGGAAGAGACTCTTGCAGTGAATGTAACATACTTGAGCCATGGCTGGAAGAGTACCAGCTCAAGGGAGGACACTATTTTCATGCTCAGGATCCTACATACTGGGCAGTGCATAACAGAAAATTGTATATATTTTAAAATTATACAAATAACAAAATATTACTATGGAGATGATATTGAGTAGATGCAAGGAAAAGTCTATCAAAATCTTGATATAACATATCAAATGACAAATATAGGGTTTGGAAAATGAAAAAAAAGGAAAGATAAAATGCTTATCAGAAAAAAATAATAACTTTACAAAGGGGAGGCAAAGAGTCTTGGTACCACACACAAGTGTTCATGTGGACCAACTTTACAAGCCACACACCCAGAAGAGTTGTCTTTCTCATAAGCCTAATGCCTGAATTTTGGGCCATGTATGAGCTGCAAGGCAACCAGATCCAATGGATTAAAGATTATACAAAATATCCTCAATATGTAAATCACACTCTCCTAGGGAAAAAAAATACCAAACATACTTTTACCAAATCGCAGACAAACCACTTGATACCACCAAGCCTTAGGAGATCCCGAAAAGTGGCCAGAGCTTTGTGTGTTATGACTCCTCCTGGGAACACCTGCTTCCATGTTTCTCTCAGCAGGTTTGACAAGGGTTCCTGGGATGAGAGGAGTGAGTTTGTACTTTCTTCTTTCAGAAGGGTTTTCCCTGCACTGCTGCTGTGTGGACAGAAATACTGGGGTAAGCTTTATATCAGATCAAAACAGAGTAAATTAAACAGATGACGAAAGACAAAAGAAAAAAAGTTGTTAATTCTTGCGAAAAAAAAATATATATCAACAATGTTGTCCTTAAAGACAATATGCCAATTCTGAAAAAAAAAGAATATGATCACTAGCAAGATATAAATGTAAGTATAAACTTACTTGTTGATATTATCACTGTTAATTGCAGGTTGTGTTCCTCCTTTCATTACCTGTGCCATATTTTCCACAATTTGCACCATTAATGTGGATCTGAAAAATTGTATTAAAACTATAGTGAAACTCTTTAGATAATCTTTTCATGATTTACCAAACCTTTTTTTATAAGATACTAACAACAATTATTTTTATCAGTATTTACTTTAAAAAAAATGGTTGACAGTTTTACCTATCCTTGAAATTTTCAAGAGTTGGTACAGATGCATCATGATCATTAAAAGAAGTCAGAAGGTAGTGCAAAAAGCTAAGTGGCTGTACTGCTTGCTCTCCATCCACCACCTGAAGAGAATTATATAAATTACACATTCTCATCATAAAAATTAAAACATAGGATAAGTATATTCCTGCAGGAAATTAAATAAATCATAATAACTACTTTTTTTCAACTTCTTTCACTTTTCTGTTTTATTATTCCTTTGCATTATACTACTAACCTGCACATGGGAACAGAGCCAAGTGGCAACACAAATGGGAAGACAACACAAGTGATATCGAAGGCGGTCAAGCAACTCTTTCACACGCTGTATTGGCACTGCTCCTTGTTGGGCAGCACTCACCACTTCCCTGAATGCAATTGCTGCTACCTGACATAAATCACTCCATGGCACCATACTGAAACAGAAAATGGAGTTAGCATAATATTATATTTTCTCAAGCATGAGAATTACTAGAGGTTTTGAAACTTCTACTGATATATACAGCACTGAAAAAAAATTGAATATTTACAAGAATTGTGTTGCAATCATCACAATCAGAGAGCTTCTTGTTAACATGAATCTCTTTGGCCTACTGCTTCAAGAAAAAGAGAATAAAGAACAAACAGCTACATGAAAAAATATTCATACACCTGACTCTCTGTTACTGCCCTTACTTAGTAGCTTGCCTAAATGCTGTAACAGAAATTTGTGGTACTGGATCTTAAGAATCTTAAGAAATAATGAGAACTATCTTAACTGGTTTTCAAGGAGATGATCTACCCTCCTATTTTGTTCATATTTTCCCATAAACACCAAGACACTGAATGAGAATGATGTATTTAATACATTTAGATTATATAATAAAAAATAAATGTGTCAGCAAGAATACCCGACATAATCACAAATCATAATAATTCCTTCTCTTTCCCTCTCTATCTCTTTCTTTCTTTCTTTCTCTTCCTTACCCTCTTCTTCAGTGTTTGCACTCACAAATAGTACTCCTTCACCAATAACTCTCACATGTCTTGTAAAGAACCTGGAATACCTGTTCAGTGGTATGAATAAGACTAACAAATGACTGCTAACAGCAGAAAATAATGCAATGAATTTTGTGCACTACAGCACACTTAGGTGTGTGTTAGCAAAGGGATATTGACTACTGAGGTGTAAGTGACAGCAGTAATTTGCAGTAACAAAATGCATGATAGCAGAGGGTTGATTATACAAGAAAACTGATGTCAACAATACTCACAGAACAGGATATAAAAAATACAGATATCTGCTTGACTTACTTGTACTTCAAATCAAGGTCTGTAACATTGACCTGTCTAATGAAGTCCTCAACGGCATTTTGGTCCGTGCGGGTGGTCATCAATGGTGCTTTTACATGGCCTAATTCAGGCATGTTCTCCTTCATCCACTGTTCTACAAAAGTCTCACACTTCTCTGATACAACCACCTGTATATTGGGGAAAAACAGGGAGCCTGTATTATTATGAACTGGTATTCCTATTGACCAAGGAAAGAACGGGTATATCATCAATTACCCAGTATCCTTGGTTCACACCAAACTAGATTATCCATACTGCTAGGTCAGCAGAGGTCACATAATAAAAATAATTCATAATTATTTACAATAACACTTCAGCTCCCTTAATTTTGCACCTCCTAAAGTTAGGAGTAAATGTAGGCAGAACAAGACTTGAAACTGCATAGAACTGATGGATATAAGTGTTCACATATGATTTTGTCTGGATTAAACTCCTGGATACAAATGTTTAGTACATACAACTTAGTACAAGGCTCAAATGTGCACGACATAATAAGAATCATGATAAAATGACAACCATTGTGAGTGGGTTGGCAATAAAAATGGTAATAAAAATAACTTTTCTCTAAAACTTCAAGTAACTGTTTAATCCAATGACTACAGATCTATGTACTGTCCCCTGTAGTATTTTATGAATTTTGTTACAAACAGATGGCTCCACATATGCTCAGCGAGCAAGGAGCCTATCAGTATGCCCTAGTGACTGCTCCTGATTTCACCACTCCTTGAAATTGCAAGAAAATGTTTTTTCCTATTAGTACTATTGATATTGATACTGTTATTATTCTTATTAATATTATGATTATTAAGTTGTGACAAAGCACTTGTAGAGCCACCTAAGTGTAAATACAATAAATTAACTTATATTACAGTGGGCATGGCATCTATTCTAGCCATCCGTGCCAACTGGGTTAAACAGGTGAGATCAGGCTGGCCTAGCATTTAACTTCTTGGTGACTTAATACCTGTAAAGTCATCTAGGTATAAACAAACTTAATAACTAAAATCACAGTGGACAGGGGATGCCTACATGCCCTACCGGTGTGTCAACTTGTTAAAACAAGTACCCAACCATCAACTGCTAGAAAACTGTTACTGTACTTGTATATATAACAATGCCATGAACATGTTTTATACTTTGTATATATCATTCTTTGTAATGGTAATATATTTAATCTTTTAAATATCCCACTAGCTTTGAAGTATGATTCAACAACATGTAATTGAAACCCTGTGATCATTACAACCAAACAATGAATAAAACATGTACCAGAATAACTATTGGATCCAGGTAATGTGTCCATCATGTCACGAAAATATCCAGGTTGAGGGGCAGGTGACGTGAACATGCTGTCATGGGAAAATCTGCCTGTAGGTCAGGTGATGCAAACATACTGTCATGAATGTTGCAGCTGAAGGCCGGGGTGATGGAAAAGAGTGCACAAACTTATTGGGAGTTTTATTTTACTCATTTGGCAATTTTGCATTATTCCCATCCATGTATGAATGTGGAACGAAATGTCCGGGAGCAGTGACTGGAAGAGCGCCAGCTCCATGGTTTGATGCCATTTCCATCAGGAATACATGCCTCAGCATTGTATTCCTGATGCTGTGAGCGGCAACGCAGGTTGTTTTACAGAAAATTTAATATTACGTAAAAATTCTTAAAAATTACAAAAGTTTTATTTTTCTTGCACTGAATTGTAGACTACCTTGAGAGATGTCTGTGCAATCATTGGAAAATGGACAAAAGTCTAAAAGCATTTATGCATAAAAAGAGTCAAAGAGTCTATAAACACGTATTTGCATGTGCCCGGCCTACAAGCAGCCCCCTGTCACGTAACCTTAATGCCTGGATTTTTAGTGATGTGATTGCTGTGACACAACTGGATCCAATGGGTTAATGATGGTTATAACAGACACTTTTATACTTACATCTATGCCATAAAGTTGTGCAATATGGCATAACAAGAGGAAGGATATATCAAACATCAGAGCACGGTTGATAGCCATTTTGGAAGTCTCTCCAGGTTGAGGATCCTGTAGAAGTGTAATATATTAATAATGCCTAAGGTTAACATAGTATCATTGCAGCAGATGACAAAATATATAACATTAGCAATGATGACACATGTCTTTTAATTAGTATGGCACCAAAGATCTTCCTTCTTTTTTCCTTAATATAATCATATATTCATAAATATATACAAAATAAAAATAAAAGAACTTACCATACTGACTTCATTAAATTTGACAAACTTCTGTGCAAATATATGAAGACTGCCAGAGGCAGCAGCTGCAACCAGCAGCAGATCTCGACTCTTCCCACTAATCAGCAAATTCATTACAGGTAAAACCGATTCCTGCCAGAACAATAACAACTTAATCTATTATTATTAATAATCCCTACAATGTCTTTTATATAACCATTTCTAGGTTTCCTTACTGAAGGTCATTGTAATTATTTTAATTTTTACTGGTTCTGATAATATAAGTAACTTTTGTATTATCATATTCATAATTATTTCAGTTACCATTTTCATCATTGTTATTA
Organism: Penaeus chinensis; assembly: GCF_019202785.1. NCBI lineage: Eukaryota > Metazoa > Arthropoda > Malacostraca > Decapoda > Penaeidae > Penaeus > Penaeus chinensis. The sequence continues at coordinate 20,325,185 of NC_061819.1, read as the reverse complement.
TCGTCATAGCTATTCTGAGCAGTTTCACTACCCTCTTACACAAGCAATCATTAATATAACTACCATAATCACTAGTACTCAGAAATATCATTATGAAATGACATTCATTTATTTGAAATTTATGACTTGAGAGCAAACAGCACAGTTTCACACGCAACCTAAGGAAGTACCTGATTCTTATTACTGAGTGTCTTTAATATACTGGTAACAGTAGGCTGGGCACGGAGGATGAGGTTCGGATTACCAGGATGTGAGCCTTGGGCATCATTCTTCTGAATATTGGACAGAACATTGGATTCCTTTACCCTGCAATAAAGAACAAAAATAAAGTTATAAAAAATACACCTTTTACTGATGTTTATGAAATAACATATAAAACAATAAAAGAAGTATTCAGAAACTCCAAATAACAAACATAGGTAAAAATATTTACTGCTAAAATATGTAGGTTATTTGCTAATAAAGGGGGTCAGTTGAGTTTACAATTTATGGATCAATGAAAACATTTGATACTAAGCGTGTCCTGGGATACACCAAGCTGCAAGATCTCTAAATAAGTTAGCTAGACCTGGGTCAAAACAGGTACTACAAAAGATCACTGGGTATCAGAATTAACACAGGTCATAATGATTCATAGGATGACATAATCAAAAGAGTGTAGCATAAACATATTCATAAAATGCAGAAAAAAAAACACACACACACAGAGTCATGGTATGTATGTACATGCCATGCCCACTGTGAGTTTATTTTATTAATTGTTTTTTCACACATAGATGGCTACACTAAGTCACCAATGAGCCAATTACAAGTACTGCCTGTCTCACCTATTTACCCTTTTCCTTGATTTTTTAAAATATCTTACGTTACCTAATATTGCTGTTACTAGTGTTTATAACATTATAGCATTTATAATGTCTGTAACAAATATAACACAATTGATATTAATAGCAGTATTTAAAAAAATATATGAAAATATGAAAGGAATGTCAAAAAGGAAAAAAGGTTAGCTAAACAAATCTAGATAGCAACCAATATATTAATTTTCTTTTAGCATAAATGATAAATGAGTAATGTATTGATAAGAAATTAGGATGCTTCTAGACAGGCAGGTATATTAGGTAAGTTGCAAATACATAGATTTAGGCACTGCATACATGTCGCAATGCTTAGTCTATCAAAGCGTTTGCTACTTTACATGCTCTAGATATTCTGCACTAGGAAAAGCCAAGCCATGGTACACTGGGTGAGACTGAAACAAGGTAGCCAGAACTGGGATAGGCTGAAATGGGTTATCACATACCCGGATTGGAGTGCTGGGTATCAAACCCTTTGTCTGATCTAAATTTGATATCAAAAATACAAACCTTTTTGTAATGATTTCCTGGGCATCTCTTTCTGATATCAAGCTGGTCTTGTTACAAAGTTCATTCAGAAGGTATTCAAGACAATTACAGTTGATTCTAGAGTCAACTTGGTCTAACAGTATTGTTAATTGTGCCAAACGCTGAACTGCTGTTAGTAAATCTTCAGATTCTCCTGTGGCATTTTCTCCTGCAATAATCAATACATTATCTAAAATAACCATAAATATTCTATCAATAATTAATTTTGCACTAATAATTTACATGAGAAGCTTACTGCTGCAATACAGCAAAACCTACTCACAAAAGTAATAAATGAAACAGACTGATGTGGATTTCATGTTCATATATTTTTTTTACTTTAATGAACTGAAACTGATATAATATTAAGAAAAAATAAATGATTACCTAGAAAGTATAATTCATCGTCAGTATGTATGAACTCAG
>NC_061819.1:20305874-20318374 GCF_019202785.1 Penaeus chinensis | reverse complement strand
TCTAGATCCACACTGCAACATGAAATAACATAAAACGAGAAAATTATTCCTATAAGAAATAACCAAGATTTTTCAACCTCCTACACTGACTTCATGACTAAATTATTGAAAAATAGTTGAATCTGGTAAATTAACTCTTTAAAGAAGTTATAGAAGTTGTGTAAATCATTATACACAATAATGCAAGACAGATTTACCAAGCTCATTCTCTGAGACCCTGACATAGTGGTATAAGTACTTATGTAGACCTTGGACCCCTTGCCCCTCTTCTTCCACTGTCACTTTGCAAAAAGATCTAACCAACACAGCTTGTTTGCTGCTTCTTTTCTTCTCCTTGTTTATTTCTTTAGCAAAAATAATCACTGACATCTCGCACAACTTTTTATGATATACATGGTGTGTATAGTGTATATACATGGTGGAAAAACTTGGCAGGCCACTATACAGTCACTTCTTTATTTTATGTTTTTTTATTTCCTTTTCAAAGTAAAGAGCTTTTGCACTGTGCTGTTTTGTCATAAGGCTCATTAGAATGTTGCAGTCGTTCTGATCTTCAATCCATACAGATAGCATTTTCCCATCCTTTCAATCACAGTGCTAAAAGAATACTTGTACTGAGTAATTGTTAGGGAACATAGAATGACTGTCTTCTTTACCTTCTTATTTTCCTAGATTGCTTGCACAGTTAAGTGTGGCAAGTCCAATGCTTTACCAATCAGTCATATATATACACTAGTAGACTGTTTAGGCTAATGCAGCAATAGTGTTAGCTTCAAAATAACATTATTTAAAATTTCTTGTACCATAAACAAAAGTGAGAGTGGTGAAAAATTAATACTTCAAACAGGATCATCATAAAATGAGGATTACTTGTATTTTTTTAAAAGTTAGCTTAATCCTAACACTTACCACAATCCATAAAACTGCATATTTCTTGTCACTCAACTGTAATAAGAGAAATATATATAAATTTTAGTAAAAAAAAAAAAAAAATCTGTGCAAGTACATCACCATTCAATTTAAAGTTTACCATAACTTTCCTCTCTTATGTCACTTATTTTCTAGTAGTTTTTAAAATGTTTAGTTTGCTGACTACAATGTAAAATTCAGCTGTGGTAATGAAAGGCATCCCTAAAGTTTCTGTCCATGCACAAGCCCACACATATATATAAACTAACCTACAGCTACCTGGCAATTCCTCAAGTATGGCATATTCAATATGCCTAGAATTTTGGATAATTGCTCTATATTACACATATAAGAATACTATGACAGTACCCCACAAACAGTAACTCCTGGAAAAAGATACGTTTAATTTTTTTTACATTTCCATGTAAAAAATTACAAACATCTTTTTTCAGGAGTTATTGTCACATGTATGCAATGCAAAAATTCTCAAACTCTGCTGTAATCTTAGTACTGAATCAGTCACTATATTACGATCCACCTCCTGGGGGGTTACTGCTACCCAACCCCTGCCCATGAAATCAAAGAATCCTCCACATATTCACGGCAGCAGAGTGTCAGACATACTTGGCATCGGTTATATGCTCTACCCTGCTGTGAGTAAAGCAAAAACTCCAGACTGTGCATGCACAACTAGAACTATCATAAAACTAGTCAATAGACATCACATTATGTCACCATACCTATAATCACTTCACATTATTATAGTTCAGTATTTACTATATTCTATTCATATTTTACCCCACAGTTTCCCTGGTACATTTCATACCCTCCCCTACCATTGGGTTCAGTTAATGTTACCGAGAGCAATGCACAGAAATGGAGGGAAATGGACACTGCCATCTTACAGAGCAAAATAAATAATAATAGACATCACAGGTACAGCTGCTCTGCCTTTATGATTACTGTGAAATGACATAAATATCTGCTACATATCACTTCTGAAAGACTAAGTCTGCCCTCACACATCCAGTTCTTAATGTCACGATTTCTGCAAGGTGGCATGAAGTGCTAATTATATGGGTTACAGGGGGTCTTGACCCCATGTCCAGGGAATAAATAGAAAGTACGAAAGGTAGGGTTTGGATTTTTGGGTTCACATGATACCCTGGTTTTGGGACTCTGGAGAGTGTGTCACTCTCGGTAACAAATACCTCGGGTCCAAAATGTCGATAATAGGGGAAGTTTCCGCGGCATAATTTCGATACATATGGATAGCAAAGAGAGAGATGAATCCTTCGATTCCAAAATCGTCACGATCGGTTGTGCGAAGGTATTCTAAAAAATTATCATCATTTACATTAAATTCTTCAGGGTACCGTATTAACTGCACCACTATGCTATGGATGACTAAATTGGAAAAGCTGAATTTACTTAAAATTTGTCATGCAAATCAAATGAAAATCCACTATCTAGCGGGGTCTTGGCTACTCAATTTTTCCTTATGCTTTTTGCAGTTACTATACGTTTTGTAGACTTCCAACCTTTTCATAGAATAATCACGTTATTATAATTTCCTCGTGGTACATTAACCTGGTCTCATCTAACAGAACAAAACAATGCATACATTTTTTGTACGCCAGAGGTGGAAGAGGACCGAGGTAATGGTAAACACAAACAATGATGACTACGGGCTTAAAAAAATAAAATGCCGGGTTCATTTAATGGAGTGTGTATTTTCCAACCGGAAATTACATGTACCTTTCATGCTACGTAAAAGCAATATTGCGACCATGGGATATGATTTTACGATCTACTAATTTTATAAAAAAAAATATATATATATAAGATATCATATATGTCTCGAAGAATTTCTTTACACACTTTCTGCTCATACAGACGTTCACACGCAATCAAAAATATACACAGTACGTATGTATGTAATTATGTATGTATGTATGTATATATATGTATCCATGTATGTATGTATGTATATATATATATATATATATATATATATATATATATATATGCATGTATGTATGTATGTATATATATGCATGTATGTATGTATGCACGTATGTATACATGTATGTATGCATGTATGTAAGCATAAATGTATGCATGTATGTATGTATGTATGTATGTATGTATGTATGTATGTATGTATGTATTTACGTATGTATGTATGTGCGTATGTATGTACGTATGTATGTACATATGTATGTATGTACGTATGTATGTATGTATGTATGTATGCATGTATGTATGTATGTATGTATGTATGTATGTATGTATGTATGTATGTATGTATGTATGCATGTATGTATGTATGTATGTATGTATGTATGTATGTATGTATGTATGTATGTATGTATGTATGTATGCATGTATGTATGTATGTATGTATGTATGTATGTATGTATGTATGTTTGTATGCATGCATGCATGCATGCATGCATGCATACATGTATGTATGTATGAACTGTACGTATGTGTGTATGTATGTGTACCCCTCACACACTCGTGTATGTATATGCCGGTCTGCAGAGTACGGCACTTTTCGACGAGATATCCGGTGTGCAAGGTTAAAACGCTAGGTGTGCCGGTGTGCACCGACGAATTTGCTTTGAACCGACATTTCGCTAATGCGAAGGAGCATTCCTTGACTTTTTTTTTCGTTCAGTTCGTCTGGGTCATTCGAATACAGACACTAGACAAGTCCTGAAGAGTTTGAAATGACCTGTGTGAATTAATATGTCGCCATGTATGTATCCTTGTGGCATCATCTGTGATGTGTTAATATGTTTGCTGTGTTAATATGTTTGGTAGGTGATGTAATTGCTATATTAGTATGCAATGCGATTCTCCTATATAGTTTATATAATGTCTGTATAATATGAGCAATGCAGCATTTAATGTCATGTTGTGTCCCTGTTGTAATTGGAACACAGCCATACTGAGGCAAAACTACCGGTGTGCAGGAACTTTACGACAAAAAATCTCCGGTGTGCACATGCCATACTCTGCAGACTGGTGTGTGTGTGTGTGTGTGTGTGTGTGTGTGTGTGTGTGTGTGTATATATATATATATATATGTATATATATATATATATATATATATATATATGTACTGTGCGTGTTCATAAGAACGTATGTATATATATATATATATATATATATATATATATATATATACATAATGTATGTATGTATGTATGTATGTCTGTATACACTAATACTCCCAATTTTACGTGTGACTTCCCTTTTGTAATTTCACTCTATTTCAGCATTATATCAATTAGTTATTACAAACACAAGAAACTGTTCTTTATATTTAATAGAGTTCACTTATACATGGCGAGTACTGGAGAGACCTGTACTCGCCAGGAGACGAGGAAATTCCCTATTAGGGTATATATATACATATACATACACACATTATGAATATCTATACATATATATATATATTATTTGTATGTGTGTGTGTGTGCGTGTGTGAGTGTGTGAGTGTGTCTGTGTGTCTGTGTGTGTGTGTGTGTCTGTGTGTGTGTGTGTGTGTGAGTGTGTGTGTGTGTGTGTGAGTGTGTGTGTGTGTGTGTGTGTGTGTGTGTGTGTGTGTGTGCAGAGAGAGATAGAGAGAGTTGCCTAAATATAGAATAAACTTTCAAAATTCGAATGGCAAAACTACATGCGGTGCAAAGAACTATGTAACTATTTCATATCACCTGATGTTGTTATGAAGTTACATTATATCCCAAATTTAAAATGCAATAACACAATATGTCCATGTATCAAAGGTAACAATGCCATTCCACTCTCAGGCAACATACCGGTGTGGGTAAATACGTAGATGAAAGGTTATGTAGTTATTCTTTCCTCTTAAATTATATAATGCTGCTCATAATTATGTTTCAGACTAAATTTTCAATGTAATACAAATATATAAGACTATGACCATGCCTCGAATACATCAAAGCTTGCCCACGCCTGTGTGGTGGCCAGGGGGATTAGATAAAAGGACTGAACTAATGAATCACATGGCAGTGCTATGATATCCAGAAACGAACCACTTAAATTATTATTTTTGTTCTTATCTTATCGTAATAAATCAGTAACAGAATGGAGAATACAATCAATTAATCACAGGCACACTTGGACGCGCGTGCGTACTCACACACGCACGTGCACAGACACACACACACACACACACACACACACACACACACACACACACACACACACACACATATATATATATATATATATATATATATGTGTGTGTGTGTGTGTGTGTGTGTGTGTCTGTGTGTATACACACATGTGTATACACACATACATATGTATATATATATGTATGTATATATAAACACATTTACCTATATGAGTTTTTAGATATGATTATATTATATATATATACATATATATGTATATATATAGACACACGCAAATATCTATCTATCTATCTATCTATATATATGTGTGTGTGTGTGTGTATGTGTGTATGTGTGTGTGTGTGTGTGTGTGTGTGTGTGTGTGTGTGTGTGTGTGTGTGTGTGTGTGTGTTATACATGTGTATACACACTACATGTGAAATAAACTACTTTTTAAAATATTATCTTTTATCAATTATCAGATTTAGTTTCTTACCCCGAGAGAATTCATGTCTTAAAAAAGCTCGCAAAGAGTCAGACGAATATTTAATTATTTTTGACAGCAAGGAAACCCGCGCAAAATATTTACTTAATAGGAGTCGTATAATGTTTCTTAAGTCAGTCAGATAACGAGCATTTAGATACATAATTATCTTTTAACTAAAGCGATATATACGAAATATCAGAAACTACATACTTCCAAACGTCAATAAGCAGACTTAAATAAACATTGAAAGTAAAAACGACAAAACACAACCCGGACTTACATCGAGATGACCATTGTTTACATTGAGGAGGAAGAACTTGGCACGGAAAGTGGTTGTCTCCGGATTTGAAATTTGTTTCGCTTCTTAGAGCATTTTACTCCACAATTTTGGTCCTCACTGACTGCGAAAATAACAACTGAGACATTCCCTTTCTCTTGTAAGTAAAAGTTGACTGAAACATACCCGTAGGAGAGGTAAAATGTGTAAAATTATGAGTTGCGACATTATCAGTGACGATAAGAGACATTGAAAAACATTACTTATTTTATGGGTTTGAAATTAGTGACCTTAAGATTTGGAACTTGGAAGTTTATGATGTTTTTTTTTATCAGTATAATCTCTAATACTGTTTGTCTTGGATATTTGATTTCAAGTTAGTTACGCAATTGTTAAAAGTCATGTACCATGTATAAAGTCCTTTCCATTCGCTGAGAAACATTACATGCATACTGGCTGATATGTTTGTATCACAATATTACTGTACTTGCCAGCAACACATCCAAAATAATTACTGGAATCCCTTCATTTTTTATGTTTTGCTATGATATTTTAGAAGTCGGTACGGTAAGTCCCCAACGTATGGACAAAATGGGGACCGAGAGGCTGTCTGCAAGTCGATTTGTTTGTATGTCGTAAGTCGGGTCTCCATTGCCTTTTTTCCCATTGTTTTAAAGTTTTGTTTACATTAAGAATACCTGTAAATAAATCCCAATAAGTACGACATACCTTATACAGTACCTGTAATATGTAATGTTTTTAATATTATTTGAGGGGAATTATGGCACAAAAAGTGTCGGTACTCGAGGACACAGTGAAGAAATGCTTTCATGTTTATGGCGGGAGGGCAGGCGAGTGATACGCACAGCTGAGTGAGCGCGGCAGCGCCACAGCATGACAGACTCGTGAACTATATTCGCGCCCGGGAAATTTGAAGTTTGCTTGCATCTTTCAAACAATTTTTTGGACTTAAGTATTTTACAAAGTTTGTTCGTATGTATGGAATGTGCGTAAGTAGAATGTTCTTAAGTAGGGGACTATCTGTATTTGTTACTGAGAGTGACGCACCTCCAGAGACAAAGTCCCAAAACGAGGGTGAACCCAGAATTCCAAACCTAACATTTCCTAACATGTATTTATTCTCTTGAGAAAAATTATTCTCTTGAGAATAAATACATGGTATTTATGCCAACTAATATAAAATACGACATTAACCCAGTGCCACTGGGGAAAATGAATAAAAAGTTTGAAATATGCTACTCATTTTTTATATTTTTGTGAACTGTGTCTGCACATAGATGGCTCTGCTAGTGCTTAGCCACAAAGGAGTCAATTAATAGACCTTGTGACCTTACCTGATTTCACCTATCCTTGAATTAGCAGGGAAAAATGTATTTTTTACTTGTGTTATGAATATTTATGGTGTTATTTTTATTAAACATTATAATTACTATAATGTTATAAACATTAGTAACAGCAAAATAAGATAATGTAAAATATTTATGTAAATCAAGGAAAAGGGTAAATGAGTGAGACAGGCAAAATTCGTAATTGGCTTATTGGTGACTTAGTACAACTGTAGCCATCTATGCGTAAAAACAATTAAACAAGTAAACTCACAGTGGGCATGGCATGTACATACATGCTATGCCCATTGGCACTGGGTTAAGAATTCTGGCTATGTGAAGGTGTTGTGGACTTAGCCTGTGAGTGGTGACATGCAGGGGATATTTTTGTCATTTCCCATTAAATATGAGGCTGCTACAGATGTACCTGTATTGCTTCTTACTCTGTTTTTTATGCTCTATAAAATGGCAGTGTCCATTTCCCTATATCTCTGTGCGTCACTCCTGGTAACATTAACCGAAGTCAAGAGCTATAACATCATGGTACTTACTGATAGAAGGGTTGGATTTTTTTGTTGTTTTGTTTTGCACAGTCATGTGGTACTAGACAAACATTGCCTTAATGTACAAAATTACAAATTTTGATACTTTTAATCCTTGGCATTTCCATGGCAAGTTGATGATAAGAAAGTAAAGCAACCAGTAATTTTTAAGGAAACTGGTTATTTATGGTAAATACACTCTGGTGTCCCTAGTCTTCACTTAGGACACTTTCAAGTATCCCTTTCAGCAGAGATGTAACCAATGTTATTGTGCAGTTGCCATTATGTTGTTGATCAATTTTTCATGATTATTCATCATTTCACTGATATGATAATAAATAGAAACAGAAACTACTGGTTGTTATTAACAAAGATGGAAAAAAAACGTGAAGGCACTAATCAATTCGCATACTACATATTACTTTGTCTCCCAACCTTGACTTCGAATGTCTTACTTTTTTATTACTTTGAAAATATTGCATTTTATGAATCATTACTATTTATAATTGAAGTGATATATGAATCTCTGCTTTCATATTCAATTATGCATATAAGATCATTAGAATAACTATTCATAATGTAATATGAGTTTTGTAATAATCATTTAATTATACAGACATATTTCATAGACTTGATGTGAATCTGCCTAGATGCTAAGAAACAGAATAAAAGATGATGTGAGGTAGTAGATTAAGTTCATATAAAGAAAAGGGAAATAAGTGGTGTGTAAGACTCCATTAAATGGCACTTCAAATCTAGACTCATTTAAAAATCTAACTGTTTAAATGTTTGCAATGAGACTTTCTTCTCATAGTTAAATTTTCTATCAAAATCCACTTGAAACTGGATGTGGTCTGGACTGGATGGTTTAGAGTTTGAAGTCCATCATATTAGTGGTTCACTATCAGATGATTGGTGCAACTCTTGCACAGATGCAAAGGCCAACAAATATCAATTTAGTATATTTAGGAGACTTTAGGAGACTGAAACGATTCCTTATATAGGAGCAAATTGCCTGGGAAGTCTACAAGTGCTATCTTGCCAGAACTTACAAATTGTAGGTGAGTATGAGGATGTGTGTGTGTCAGTGTGTGTTTTTAATTATTCCTTTTTTCTTTTTTTGTGGCAGGTTTAGCAATTGGTCACCTCTAGAAGTTCATGGCGAGCAAACGCAATGCAAGGAATAAAGTTATTCATCGACAAACATTCCAGAACAGTAACCAGATGGTGGAGTTAACAGTGAAAACAATACCTAAACAGGCAGTTCGGGATGAGGTCTCCAAATCTCAGCCCCCATTTGTTCGAGACTGTGCTCTTAGAAAAAAATTACAAAAGGTTGTTGATGATAAGAACAACAATATCAATCACAAAAATGCCGGAAGAAAGGCCTCTGGAAATTATTCTAGCAACAGGGACAGAGCTAAGGGCTTGAATGGACGAGTTACAGTTGAAGTGATAAAAAATAAAAGTAAACGAAACCAGCATGAGGTCGTTTCACATAATGCTACTTGGGAAGAAATGCTTCATAGCTGTAGTACTATCACAACTTGTAGTGACTTAGATGCAACAGAAGACTCCTCTGTATTACAGCTGACAAACAACATGAGAAATGAACCCTCCAAATCTGCAGGACAACCACCTGGGAGGATTGATAAGGAAAACACAAAAAGTAATTTAACTAGAGCTCAGATTCACTTACATAACCAACAAAATCAGTCAGTACAAACATCATTTGTCAATCCTTATCAACAAAATGTAACAAATAACCAGTCCCAAAATAGACAAGGGAACAAGAGACCTGTACAAGAAGAATATGAAAGACCTTATAATAGTCAAGTTAGAAACACAAGGTCAGTAGCAGTAGAGACAGATCAAGATAACATCAGGTCAAATGTCCAAGGAGGTCATACACAGAGTTTAAACACAGAGAGAGTTCCATCTAATCAACTTCTCCAGCAGCCAGAACAGGTAAGGATTTTTTTTCTTTCTTTCTTTCTTATCCCCCAATCCCTTGCCTGTTGTTGTCGTGAGGGGCTTGGGAGACAGAGACTGAGGCTTAGTGTTGGGGATCGCCCTTGGGCCTCAGCCCTCGAATCAACTAATTTTGCATGGTTATTTCTTCCACTTTCCTTTTCCTTATCTTCCCTAACCCCTTCCCCTGTCCAATTCCTAAGGTGTAAGAGCTGTGTTGAAAGGATGAAAGGCTGACTTTATGCCAGTCATGAATGCCTTCAGGGAGCCATGGGCATGGTTGGGTGGACCTTTTATCTTCCTCATGTATTTCAAGCTTACCATGGCCAGTAATGAAGATTTTGTACCCTTATTAGGGGCATTGAAGCTTGTCCCTTTATCATCTTGCCTTTCTGAAACAAACTCCTCTGCTTTACTGCCCCGACTCTTCTTTTGATCACGGCTCTGGCCACTGCTACTACACCCCCCTCGTTGACACAAGCTGTCAACTTGATCCATCCTGAATCATCTACCCAAGTTTTAACTCAACTTTAACTCAAAAGATACCCCTTCATCACTCCAATATCCTCCAACCCACCTTCTACACAATCGTCTTCATTTTCTACCTCCTACCTTATTACAACTCTTCAACCCTATTGCCCTCATCCCCATAGTGCTATCTTGCTCCACACCACTCCTTCCTCCACGCATCCTCGCCCTTCTACAATTCCTACTTCTACAAACCTTTTGAGTATCCTATTTAGCCCAGCCATATGAGACAGATTTTTTTGTGATTTCCCCCAATAGCCCCTTACTCTGATAAAACCCTTCTCTTTCAACAGTGCTTCCAAAAACAATTAGGCAGTGTTTTCTTCTGCTGTTGTCCTGATTGTTCACACCTTGTCACAGTCACAGTCTCAAACCCATGCACTTTCTACCCTGGTTGACCTCACTGGTAAACCTATTCCTGCCCAACCCCACTCCCCCCTAATACATGTACTTGAACTGTTTCCATTTCCCTGGCTGATTGCCCTATCTACGACAAAGATTGATCAGACTGTGAAGATGAACTACTTGCCTGCTTTGCTGACTACTATGCAGTATCAATACAGTGCTACACTATTCCCCCCAGAGGCCACTGTAAGTCCTACATCAATATTGCCAAGATTACCTTGGCAACATATAGACATGACCTTCCCCATAAGGTCTATATAAGAATCTTGCCCTATCAGACTATATCAACCCCCGCCCCTTCAATGTCAGAAATGTTGGTATTTTGGCCACCCTGTAAAGCACTGTCATGCCACAGCCTTCTGCCCTCTCTTTGCCCATCCAGGTCATGACCATTCAAAGTGCCCTGGACAGTCACGTATAGGTGCTAATTGTGGTGGCTCCCATAATGTATTTTATAGGGACTGCCCAGCTTACAAGTAGTTCTCAGATACAAACTTGGTCTCACTCTATGAAAGGCCAGAGAGGAAGCATGCCGATGAGGTTTTTTCAATCACTTCCTACTCTAATACCATCCTTTGCCCCATTTCTGTCCCCTCTATGCAAGTAATCTCTACATCTTCCTCAGTACCACTTCCCCTAACTTGATAACTGCCCACTTCTACTTTGCCCATCTCCTAGTCAAATCCATTCTAAATCCAGATACTCCAATATCAACAACTTCCGCTATGTCCCTCCCTATTCCTTGACGTATCTATCACACCAGACAATCCAAGTTTCCACCCCATCTTCGCCAAACACATCCCTTCCCACATCTTACATCCTCTACTCCTGAGATGCCTATCTTCTCCTCACCTCCTTATAAAAAATATTTGTTTCCCAAACCTCCCCACCCATATCCCCTCCAGAAACCCTTGAGGTCATTAGAAACTTCCTATAAAAAATATTTGTTTCCCAAACCTCCCCACCCATATCCCCTCCAGAAACCCTTGAGGTCATTAGAAACTTCCTTAGTAAGAGAAAGTTCCTGTCTCTCATCCATCCTCCAGTTTCTGGCTGCATTCAAAGTGACCACTGACATCCATGCTCCTCCTCCTCATATTCCCCCTTTTGTCACACTCTTTGGGGTGACTCTACCACTGCTTCCCATATTTCTTTCTAACGCTGACCTTATCCCTCTGAACTCAGGTTACCCCACCCACCTCAACATCGCACTCAAACCTTTTCATGCCTTGACCTTTCTCTTTGCTCTCCTTCCCTTCATCTTGACTTTCATTGGTTAGTTGTGGACCACCTTCCCTATAGTGATCACTTCCCTATTCTCCTTTCCATTTCCTTTGACCTTCTCCCTAACCTTCCACATTGGTGCTTCAAAAGAGCAGACTGGCTTATTTTTACCTCTCTCTCTACTCTCCCTCTTCCTCCATCTTCCTTCACTTCCACATCAGACATGCTTTCTTATTTCACAATCATTATCCCTAGTGCTGCCTTAACAGCCATTCCCTGAACTTCCTAGACATACACATCTAAATGTGTTCCATGGTGGAGCACTGAATTCTCCAAAGGGCTTCAAATGAAGTTTTCGGGGTGGAGTAGTTATCGCTACAAGCAAAATACCCCCAGCCAAACATTAACCCTTTATTAATTTTAAAGGAACATTAACTCAACTATGTTGCATAATCAAAATCGGAACTAAAACCAGCTTGCAAAATTATTTCTCCAAATTACCTCCTCTACACCTGTTTCTACAATATGGCTTAGAATCCATAAACTATTAGGGAAACATCCCCTTCATCCTGCCCCAATCATCCACATCCATAACCCTCTAATTTCTGATCCTTTACAAGTTGGTACTGAACTTATTGCATAGTTCAGCCAGGTCAGTAG
>NC_061819.1:20290874-20293374 GCF_019202785.1 Penaeus chinensis | reverse complement strand
AAAACGTTAGAAGTTATTCAGTTTAACATGAGAAAACATCAACGCACCTGCCAAATGTAAACGACCGGCCACGAGGCGAAATACCAAAGCCAGCCGTACTTGCTGACGTCATAGTAAATCGTGGAATAACCGCCGTTCATGACGTAACAGGCGAGCATTGCGGAAACCGTGGATCCCAAAAGCAGCGAGAAGGATCCCAGCAGAATTTCATGGCGCTCTAGCTCCGGCGGCATAAACTTATTGGGTTGACATTTCCATTCTTCGGAGCGGTCACGCTGACGCACGTAGTAGTACCACTGCAACGGAATTTATCTTGTGAAGACAAATATACTACACGAAAAAATGAGGAACATAGACAGTTTTATGTAGGCGTTAGTACTCAAGGAAACCTTAGTTTTGTTTATTTATCAGAGAAAAACCCACGGTCTTGAGAGAGTATCCTGGAGATAACGGATGACTTTGACATCAACTCTTGCGTAGGATGTGCCGGACACTTATCAGAACTAGTACTTTTATCAGAACTATGATGTCTTTAGATGTTTATGTGTAATAAACTTATATGGAATGCTGAAACTGCATAGGGCTCACGCAAAGCTTACTTTTATCGAATGATATACCGAAACATCTCTTGTAAACGATGTTCTGGTAATTGGTACTATGACCTTGAAATAGATGTTAGCGTTATTGATAAAAAGAAAGACAAACATTAACAAATCTTTCCGAGAATTATTCAAGTATCATAATGTTTAAAAATGACATGCAACGTGGTGAATATGATCATAATAATGATAGCACTTCGCCATGTATAGAGTCCAAATACCCATCGTATTTAAACGCATACATATACACAAACACATACACGCGCGCGCACACACACACACACACACACACACACACACACACACACACACACACACACACACACACACATACATCCAAGCCGGAGAATCGCAACATAAGAAAAGCGCCAAACTAACGTGCAGAAAGCCACCGACGCCCAAGTACAAGACATAGGACACCGTCGTGGCCCAAATCCAGTAGAACCCAAGACCCTGAAGGCGGTAGTCGGCCAAACTGAATCCTGTAGACGCTGAGGAGTTCGAGGACTCAGTCGAGGTACTGTTGGCCTCTTCGTCGCCGTATTTGAAGGCTTTCAGGAAGTGAACGAGGATGTAGATCCACTCTCCTGTCGAGGGAAGAAGGTGGACTCATGAGGATGGTTGTGGAGCGAGGGAAGTGGAGGCCAACGTAATGAGATTAATAGTTGTGGTGATGGTAAATACTACTGCTACTTTTATTATATAATTTACTGTCACTACTACTGTATGGAATTTCTAATGTTAAGTGTCAGTCCAAATCAATAGTCACTTTAACATTTATGTTCAATATCACGAAGGAAAGAAACATATTTGGTTGATAATTTCTATACTAAACTTCAATGCGGATGATTACATGGATACCTTATGTTCGTTATCTTTTATAATTTTCAATTCTATCATTAATGATCTTGCTTCTGTTTTTATATTATTAACATTACTTTTACTGTTATCATCATTATCAACATTATCATCATGTTAATGATAATAAAGTTGATATACTTAATGATTTCCGTAGCTTTTATCATAAATGTTACCATTAGTATAATTTCATCATCGTTATTAGTACAATGGTAAATATATCTACCATTACTTTTGAAGTTTTTGGTTCTACATCATTGTGATTTCAGTATATATCATTATCATGTAGCAGCATTATCATATTTATTATCACTATTATCGGTAGTCATTATTACTGGTATATTACTATTACTGTCACCAAGACATTATACAAAAACAATACACCATGTACCTGCAAACAGATACTAGTAAAAAGATAAAGATGCTTTCCTTGTAACTTGTAAGTTAATCGTTATTTTCTACATACCTACAACTTTAATTTAAACCATCTGTCTGTCTTTCGAAGACTATAACAGTAATAATTATAATCGTGAAATACATTATTATTACTCAAACATCTTCTGCAGCTGCAGAGGCTGTCGTTATTCTCGTGTTATGAATACCCATACATATTATGTATTCTTATCTAATGTATTAACGTAAATTAAATTATACTAGTCTGAGACACTAGCATTTATAGAAATACTTGCACAGTGCGTGATATCGTTAATGATTTAACCTCACATTCGAAAGGTTCAAACGCCAATTAGTAATTTTTACATTTCGGATCGCAGTTTCACATAAAGTCTAGGGAAAAACAAATATAAAATAGTCCCTGGGAGATGGCCTGTCCAGCTACTTTTAATTAAGGAGAGCTGAGAAAAAAAAGAATTTGATATCATTTGCTTCAAAATGCGAGCGGGCTGAATAGCAACGAGTAGTGAACATGAGGGGCCAGTGCGGCTCTCGCTTGAATATAGGCACACATAATGTTTTTTTTTCACTCTCATTTTGACAGAAGATCAAAATATTTTGTCACTGTCATTATCCATATCTTCATTATC
>NC_061819.1:20270874-20275874 GCF_019202785.1 Penaeus chinensis | reverse complement strand
TATATATGTATATATATGTATATATATGTATATATATATATATGTGTGTGTGTGTGTATGTGTGTGCGTGTGCGTGTGTGTCTGTGTGTCTGTGTGTCTGTGTGTCTGTGTGTCTGTGTGTCTGTGTGTCTGTGTGTCTGTGTGTCTGTGTGTCTGTGTGTCTGTGTGTCTGTGTGTCTGTGTGTCTGTGTGTCTGTGTGTCTGTGTGTCTGTGTGTCTGTGTGTCTGTGTGTCTGTGTGTCTGTGTGTCTGTGTGTCTGTGTGTCTGTGTGTCTGTGTGTCTGTGTGTCTGTGTGTCTGTGTGTCTGTGTGTCTGTGTGTCTGTGTGTCTGTGTGTCTGTGTGTCTGTGTGTCTGTGTGTCTGTGTGTCTGTGTGTCTGTGTGTCTGTGTGTCTGTGTGTCTGTGTGTCTGTGTGTCTGTGTGTCTGTGTGTCTGTGTGTCTGTGTGTCTGTGTGTCTGTGTGTCTGTGTGTCTGTGTGTCTGTGTGTCTGTGTGTCTGTGTGTCTGTGTGTCTGTGTGTCTGTGTGTCTGTGTGTCTGTGTGTCTGTGTGTCTGTGTGTCTGTGTGTCTGTGTGTCTGTGTGTCTGTGTGTCTGTGTGTCTGTGTGTCTGTGTGTCTGTGTGTCTGTGTGTCTGTGTGTCTGTGTGTCTGTGTGTCTGTGTGTCTGTGTGTCTGTGTGTCTGTGTGTCTGTGTGTCTGTGTGTCTGTGTGTCTGTGTGTCTGTGTGTCTGTGTGTCTGTGTGTCTGTGTGTCTGTGTGTCTGTGTGTCTGTGTGTCTGTGTGTCTGTGTGTCTGTGTGTCTGTGTGTCTGTGTGTCTGTGTGTCTGTGTGTCTGTGTGTCTGTGTGTCTGTGTGTCTGTGTGTCTGTGTGTCTGTGTGTCTGTGTGTCTGTGTGTCTGTGTGTCTGTGTGTCTGTGTGTCTGTGTGTCTGTGTGTCTGTGTGTCTGTGTGTCTGTGTGTCTGTGTGTCTGTGTGTCTGTGTGTCTGTGTGTCTGTGTGTCTGTGTGTCTGTGTGTCTGTGTGTGTGTGCGGTTGGGTGTCTATAGAATAATGTCTTCTACAGAAACCGTGAATGTGAGTGATTCGATTGCTTTGGAGATTGTAGTGACCTTGGAGTATTGTTGCATCAATTCCCTCTGACAAATAAAGAGAATAAGATGGTAAGTGAAAAGAAGATATTTTAAGCACACTAATGAGAGAACAACGGTTTTCGTAAGAACACGTATTCTGAAGCTGTAATTTCCACAGGAATGTATTAATAAAATATCCCAGTTTCAAATTTCCCTCCAGAGCTGATGCCATCTTTATTTTGCTTTTTCATCAGGTTCGCAGGTAGGAAATAATCTCGGCTTGCTCTTTATGAAGAAAAATGTTTTGAATGGCATGGGATTTACGAACTCTCAGAGAATAAAGAATTGTATTTTGTATTCAAATTTGTATTGTAGGAGTTCAGGTGATGTACCAGTAAGCTACTCATGACATGAATACCTTAAATTCCTTTCGCGCACAGAATCGGAGGAGTCCATCATGGTGTTGGGGTCCTTGCAGTAGCGTAGGAATTTTGCTTACTATTTTGACGACACGGAAGCACGATGTCGCGGCACAGGAACTACAGGAATCTTGATTTTGAAGAAGGCAAGTTCTGCTGGAATGTGAGAGTGAACTATATAACGGGTTACTTGCAATTTTGGCAGGTTTAACGCGAACGTGTTGCGAGGCCATGGAAAGGAAAACAAGCCACATTATTGTGACATTTGACGTTGGTTTAAATAAATTCGTGTGCTTTAATTTTCTTCTGTTACTAGATTGTGTTAGAGCACTAGGGAATTCGAATGGAGTAACAATAGTAAAATAATAAACAATGTTCGTTGTGGACAAACGTGGTGTCATAGATGTCATTATTTCTTTTTTATAATTTCCATAATAAAATAGACCTTTAGTTTCACATATGGAACAAAAATTCTTAATGAAGATCATGATGGCAGAATTTGTCATTACTCAGTCCAGCTTGTCAAGGATTTCCCTCATATTTTTTACTCATGTCTTAGGGAGTAAGTGTTCAGAATAAGACTTTCTCACTTCACAAGCTGGCAGGGAATGAGAAACCTCCCCTAAAAGGTATTCATCTAGAGAGACCTTGGATAGTTTCTTTGTTTAATGATGAAACCCCAGCGAGGTTGATGAATTCTTTACCTTGGCTGAATGTGTGTGCTTGCCTTTGCCGGAGTGCCAAAGAGCGGAGGCCATTGTATTGCCGTAGCTCAGGAGAAATCTGTTTTAGATGAACCATTGTGACCACATTTTTATTTTCTGTATATTGTTGTTTAATTCTAATAATTTTTTATGTGTTCTTCATTCTCATTACCAAATAAGATGTAAAAAAAGTCATTAGTGAAGGAAAATTGGAAAATTTATTGCTAGTTAAGGATCAAATTCAGTTGCTAATTTTGCTAAAATGGAGAGTAGATTAAGGTTTGCTTTCCTCTTGCTTGAGCACAGTGGCAGCAGCAGCTACTTGAAACTGTACAGTAACACTATCGAGAGGGCTGTCACGTGGAAGTCTTTTGGCCTTCATGGATCCATGTTATGATGTTCCTAATAATAAGATCCCTCTAGAAATCTACTAAGAGCTTAAACAAGGGTTGCATTTTGATATATATGCAGGAAAAAAGGAAAATATGGGGCTTTACAATGAATGTTTATCAGATCTGTTATTTGTATCCATTCTGGAAAGTATGGCATTTAAAGATAATTCTCATGAACCTTGACTGCATGCTTGAGAATAAAGGAGTGGTCCACATTGTAATCAGAAGGTGTGGCAAGTATGTGCGTGTTATATTACCATATGAATGCATTTTTGTCTTCAATATGTAATTGACTCAGTAACTACAGAGGGCACAACAAAATGTCCAGTGTAATTTTAGTCTTTGAACTGTTTAGCCTTTTCCTTGATTTTTGGATAAAAAAAGAATATTAAAAATACTTTGTTTTCAATATTTAAATATTTGTAATTTAATAACATTATGATGATCATAATGTAATATGATTATATATGTTTATATGTTCATATATATTTATATGGGTTTATGTATATTTATAAACAATTATGTTTATATCTATCTATCTATATATATATATATATATATATATATATATATATATATTTGCATTTATGTTTATATATATTTGTATTTATTTATATGTATTTATGTATGTTTATATATATTTATATATGTATTTATATATTTAGGTAAATATATATTTTTATATATATGTTTATATACATGTATATATATTTGTTTATATTTATATAGATAGATAGAAAGATAGATATAGAAATAGATTTGTATGTATATATAGATATTATAGATATTGTATATATTATATATATTATATATACCGGTATTATATATATATATATTTATATATTTATATATTTATATATATATATGTATATATAATTTATATAATTATGTAGCAATATATGTGTAAACCTATTAGAGAAATGGAATAATGTATAAACTTATTAAAGAAATGCATTAATGTATATGCAAAAATGTCATTCTTCTTTTTCAGAATATGACTCCTACGATGAGGTCTTGGGCCATTCCGTTGAGGACAGTGAATGTGGGATGTCTCCAGGAATGGGTGAGAACTTTCTAAATGATTTAGTGTGATCTATTGCATTGCCAGTTTGTGTGCTCTATATAAAGTAGTGTGGTGTTGTGTAGCTAATGTGAGGGAGAATGAAAAATGAGAGAATGAGACTAAGTTACTCCTCGAGTGTCATTTTATTTAAATCATTGTGTACCACTTATTGTATCAGTCATATGGTATGCAAGATAATGATTAGCTTTTATACATTTTTAAAAATTATATGCATTTTATTTATTGAAAATCCTGTAGCCACAGTAGGTGCTTTAGTAAGAAATTGTCCCATCTTACAGAGCAGTACCTCTATAGCCGAAGTAAGGATGCTGCCCATGGGTTTGCATCTTACTTACCAACTGGAGAAGACATCAAGGAGGAGGAGGAGGCTGTAGATGAGACACTACATCAGGTAAGACTTATCACCATTCTAAACATCCATTTGCTGGGTAAGCCTTCTGCCTATATTTCCTTTTAATTCAGTCTAATTTCCTTTGTATTTTCTCTTTACATTTTTGTGGCTCAAAGTGCAGTAACTTTTGATTTATCTTAGTTCCATAAATCTTGAAGGTTGGAAAAATTTAAATGTTTTTTCTAGAGAAATTGCTTATTTTAGAACATGTCATTTTCTTTATTTATTCCAACAATTGCCTCATTTATGTACATTTATGATTGTTTCAATTTTTTTATTTATCACTTCAAGTCTTGGATGCTGAAGAGAAATGTTGTTGTTTACCTCATTGATGCTGGGTACTTTTGCCGTGCACTGTGTGTTTTTAATTATTTATTACAAATAGATAACTGCACATGTGCTTAGTCACCCAGAAGTTAGTTATTAGGCTTACTTGATATTAAAGGAAACCATTGTGAAAAAAGTTTTTATTTTTTATCTCTTGTAATCATTATTAACCCAGTGGTGCTGGATAATCATTCTATTATCATTTTCTTTTATGATCCCCCCACACACATACACAAGGAAGGTCCCAAAAGTGCTCAGCCACAAAGAAATCAATTTTTTCAAAAATTAAGGAAAAGGTTAAACAGGTTACCTAGGTAGGACTTGTAATTGTCTGCTTGGTGATTAACCTGATGTCAGCTGGTTTATGTACTGTCACCTTTAGAATTTTGTTAGTTTTCTTACATACAGATGGCTCTAAGTGTGCTCAGCCACCAAGGCATCTATCAGTTGACCCTAGTTACCGATCCTGATTTCCCCATTCCCTGAATTGGTGGCAAATATGTGTTATTCATTCTAATACTATTGATATTGACATTGTTATCATTCTTATTGATATTATGATTATTGAATTGTTATAATATCAAACACAGTAAAATGATAGAAATGAAGCTA
>NC_061819.1:20243374-20260874 GCF_019202785.1 Penaeus chinensis | reverse complement strand
TATTATTATTATTTTATATTACTGGTTGAATATTTATGCATGCATACAGGTATGAGTTACAACAGATATTTGTTGAGGCAAAACATAAAAAAATCTGCTATACACACAACCATACTTTCATTTATGAAGGTGTGATGTAAATTTTACAAATTATGAAATATATAATGAAGTTGATGTGGAAGTAGGGTGAAGCTAGGTAAGTGCTTAAAGTTCAGTCAAATTGTTTTATTATTATTATTTTTATTGATTTATTATTAGTTGTGAAATATAACATCTTCAGATGAAAAATAATGATTACAACTAGAAAAAAAATGGCTAAATGTTGTTAAAAAAAAAAAAAAAGTACTAATGTTTGTTTGCCATCACCTGAGTTTCAGTACAGTTTGTCTTGAAAATCTATCTTAAGCCAAAAGTAATAAAAATTACAGATATAAAAGATTTTCTTATCAGAATCACACATTCTCTTGAGCAACTGATAGGAGAGAAATACCTCTATATATATATAGATGTTGATATTATTCTATTTTTCAAACAGGCGTCCAGGTGGAGAATGCCGAACCCTCAACTGCATTTGCGGGTGACCCCGTAACACTTACAATCTCTGGTGTAGATCCAAATGTGCTACACGTTGGTGACTTCCTGTGTGATCCTTCAGAACCTATTCCACTTGCCATAAGGGTGCAAGCACGGATAGTTCTCTTTAATATTAAGGTCCCACTAATTGAAGGAACTCAGGTAATACACCATTATAACCTAAAACAGTACATTCAGTTCTACTTTCAGTATTCTTAACTTTCCCCTTTTCAGGTTGGCATTTGATCAATTTGTTGGCACCAGGGAAATATGAATTATTCAGTATTTCTAAGATAACAGCTATAGTAGTATTAATAATAAAGAGATAAACATCCAAAATAATAGCTTATAAGTTCATAAGGAAATATTTATGACATATTTATGCTTTAATTATCTCGATGTGTATGAATTATAATATTTATTTTTACAGGTTGACTTCCATTACCAGTCACTCACAGAACCAGCCAAAATACGCAAGTTGGTTTCCCAAGTCCACAAGACAACGGGACAAATTGTTAAGAAACGGCCTCGCGCTCTAGTCAATAATTCTGCTGGCTTGATAGAGATCCAGTTCACTCGGCCTCTCTGTTTAGAGCTCTTCCGTGACTATAAAGAACTGGGTCGGTTCATGCTGAGGATTAGAGGAGCTACGATCGCTGCAGGACTAGTTACTCAGGTTAGTTTTCTTTTTCTTTTTCTTTTTCTTTGTCTTGGTCTTTTCTTTTCTTTCATGAAAAATCAATTCGTCACGATGGGTATGGCTATAGGATCAAACGGGAAGTTCTGCTAGACATAGCAGAATCCCAGAGGCAGAAGGGAGGACAAAAGAAGAATTAAAATCTAGTATATATTAGATGAAATGATTAGACAAAAGATTTGAAGTAGGCTTATTCTGAACCTCAGGAAAATTTGTATCTAGGATCTAGGATTAACCCCTTGATTACGGGTGAAGAAAAAAAATCTACGCTCTAGAGATCAATGGCAACACGCCGACTTTGAGCGTGGGAGTTCGGTACATAAAGCCGAATCACCGGCTCATAGCGCTTTGGCACGCCGCCGCGGCGTACAGCCGCATGCCACAGATCAAGTGGTTTGTTTTGACACCTCATGGTGTGACCTGTTGGGAAGGGGTTAAGAGAGAAAATGTCCAATGTTACATTGTCTTTGGGCTGTGAATAAAGTCTCTGTAGTGCGATTGTCCTTGTTCTTACTGAAATAGAAATAGCAATTTCAGAATGAGAATATTATGGAAATTTTATCTCCATGCTGCATACAGCACAAATGACTTTAAATGGGGGTACAGCAGAAAATTTTTATTAAGCAAATCCCTCTCTGTATATATGCATTTAATTAAGTAAATTGGAGTTATAGTTCATATATAACAGTTCTTGTGAGCATAGGAACTTCTAAGAGCACAAAGGTTTTATTAGAATTTGAGAAGTGCCTCTTTTTTATCATCATAAAGTGATTAGTAGTATTTGGATTTTCATTATCATGTAGTTAGATTTTGTGATGATTATAAGTAATTTTCCTTGTAAATAAGATGTGTTTTCTGCTTAGTCATCAATTGAAATAATGAGGTTGTGTAAATAATTTGTTACCTATATTTATTTATTTTTATTTTTCAGATCCTAAACTAAGACACATTAGCAGTTATAGACAGGCACCGTTGTTAATGATGAATGAAGTAAAAGTTTTCGAATGGCGTCCAGTAAGATCAGCATTTATGGGTAACTAGGATAAATAGGCACTGTGTTTATTTTTTTATTATTGTGAAAAGGTAGTATCATTATTATTATTTTTATACTACTGAAAGGACTTTGGATGATTATGGAGAGCTCAGTTGCAAAAACTTATTTCCAGGTTATTTATAAGCCCAGCTTTGCATGCAGGTATAAGAAAATTAGTACAGAGGGCATGATTAAGCCTAGTTAATAGCTTTTAATCAGGTGTTGTGAATTTGGGATTTGCATAATATTTTCTTTCAAAATAGGAGTATTATACATTGTATAGTTTTTTTTTTTTTTCCCTCCTATTGTTGCAGGTAAAGGCTATTATATTTTTGTATTTCCATCTTGCTAGTACCTGAGATGGAAATGAACAGGCTTCATTATAATGGCAGGTATAATGGTTAGTAGTGTTGCAACTTTACAGTCAGGATTTTATGCACTACTTCAAATACCTTCTTTAGATATGCAGTGTTATTCTAAATCTGTAAGAAAAAACATTAAAAATTTTCATTTTTGTTTTGTTTTTTGTCTCTAATGAGGTATCAGAATCATGCTGGCTAATATCTGGCTCAGCAGATTTACTTAGTCACAAGTTTTACCAATTTAGTTAGGCAACAGGTAATTTACGTGTCACACTTTATTTTGACACAGTAATACTAGTGCAGTTATTATTTCAAGCAATTCTCTTTTCATTTGTGCCTTTTCTTGTTTAGTATCATTATTCAAAATGCACAGGCAAAAAATAAATGAATAAAAATAAAATAAGGGAAAAAGAGAGCTAAAAGCTACACAGTAAGCCATACCTGTGTAAAGTTTAATCTCCTGTTCGTATATAATCTGGCTGTGTTCATAATTGATAAACGAACAGATGTAGTAAGTAACAGTTACATGTAAGACAATTCTGTAGGTACTGCAAAAAAAAGTGTTTAAACCTTAAAACTACCAGAACACATACAGAATGTTTAATATATTACTCAGTGCATTTTCGCCTAAGCTGCTTATTAAATGCTCTGATCTTCAGTAAATATTCAAATGTTATTCAGCATCAGAAAGTGTACTCATGTGTATATAAGATTTTTTTTTATGTGAATATAAAGAGCTATTAATTTATAAGGAACTGTAAATTAGCATGGGGACTATTTCTGTAAAGATATGGCAGCAAAATTAAAAGTTTCAGGGAATTTAGCCTTCCCCTTTGCAAGTAAAAACTAATACGATAGTAAATAATGCGTGCCATGACATAAAAAACATTCTGTTGATTACTCATGTATTGTAAACCTTGTAACTTGAGTTTGATAAGCAGTTGTGGTGGTGGTAGAGCTACTGTAGTTTTTACAGTGAGGAGGTTTTGAAATGCCATCTGCTGGTCAGTTACATGTAGCTTGCATAACATGAGAAATATTACAATTATTACAATTAAGTTATAATGAATGGTTTACTAAAAAAAATAGGATATGACAGTCATTCTTCTTGTGTAAATGGAGCCCATGGTAATGGATAATGTTTTACTGAATATGGAAGAGAAGGTAGTTGTGGTCTTTCATTCAAGTTTTCTCTCTGTTGTGACAAAGAAAGGTTTCAGTGAGTGCAGATTTTATTTAAATATTTGTTTTTGTTGTTATTGCTCAACAACATAATAAATTATATTGCAAACCCGTATATGCTTGCTTTTTTCCTTTTTAATTATCCTTTTCATAATGTGTGGGGATTATCAGGTATTAAAAGAATATGACATAAATAACCATTTATTAATCAGTGGAAGCCAAATATCAAGTCACTGTATTAAGAATAAGTGAAAAATTCATATTGTAATAAAACCCTAGTTCAATTTGGATTGTAATAAAGCATGGTATTGCATGGAATCTTGATGCACTTGAGCAAATACAAATTTTTTCACCCTCACATTTAAAATGAGGAAAAATGTGAAATCTGACAATCAATAACATGTTCAAAATAGCAAACCTTTTACATGTGATTTTCTCTATACAACCATGGCATATAGATATATATATATATATATATATATAAAAAAAAAAAAAATCTTTACAAAACACAACTTCTATTCACAACGTAACTTCTATTCACTTATTATTATAACTGCTTAAAGCTGTTTTCCTAATCAACCTAATTCATAGCTCTTTACAATGTTAAATTGGGCTATTTCAATTAAATGTTAGCAATGTCGGTTCATGTCCAGATGCATTCAAAAATTTCTTCAAATCTTTTGGTGCCACTCCTAAGGTTGCAGCATTCGACATGGGATGGAAGTTGACAAAAGGGTGACAGTCATTAAATGCTTCTGAATCCAGCAGGAACTTGACTTGGTGACTGTGGTCATTGAGGAGTGCAAAGGCAGTGACACACCCTTGTTTTACTCCAAGGGTACTGTACAATATGGCTTCATCTCCAAATCTTAAATCCTTAGTGCCTAACTGTTTTCCAACCTCACTAAGCTTTACCTGAAATGAAAGAAAAATTTTTTTTAGTACTAAGTAATAGTCTATATAATGACTTGTTTAAAAATTATTAACCAGGTTCATGACAGCAGTGGTGTATTCTAAAATTTTAAAAATTATAAAGTATTAGACAAAACACCACTCAACTCTATAGGTAAACAGATAACCAAATTATAATCATATGGAATATATTTTCTATTTATCAAACTTATTTCAAATATTACTTTTCAACCTTTTAATCTGACAATCTTCATTATTGTATAAAATACAACAAAACCATTAAAATGTGTCTTGACCTAAAAAAAGAAAAAAAAAAGGGGGGGGGGGAATTATTGCATTTATCATCTCCCACAAAATTTCACCTTGCAACAAAAAATTGCAACTCTGTTCTTCTGGCACTATCATTTGTTTTCCTGCACAAGCTTCTTTTTTTGAAGTCCTTTTCTTTCTCAACTACTAACATTCATTCTTTTAGAAAATTAATTGGTGGTGTGGGGCATGGGAAGACACATGGCTAAGTTTACTTTTAGTACGATGTTTTTCTTTCCATCTTTCTTTCTTTCTTTTTTGTTGTTTACTTGCTGTCAGTTTTCTCAGAGATGAGGAAAATTATCAGCATAAACTAGTTTAATCCTGGGGGCTGTCATGTGTGAAATTGTGGGAGGTCCCACACAAGACAATTTTTATTTCCTCACGAAAAAAACAATAGTCAAAATGCAATGGGTATAGCATGTAGGTAAAAAAAACAAACCTACTGAAACATCAGCCAATTTTTCTTCTTCCCCGTTCAATCCAAACTGAAAGCAAGTCTAAAGTAGAATTGCTTTATGTGCAATGTAAATGTCAATGAACCCATTCTAACAAGAAAATCGACTAAATGACATTAACCTTGCTATACATTTCTAAAGCAAACTCTAAGCACTATATAAAAAAAATAAAGACAAGAGTGGCAACAACAATATTTTTCTTCTTCTTTGTGAGACAACTTGAAGCAAAATATAACCCAAACACAGTTTAAACTCAAAATGATTTAAAGACATACAAAAGGAATTAAAAGTACATTTTAAGTACCATGACTATCTGACAAACAAAAAATCCACATACAGAAAAAAGCTGATACCCATGGGATGGCAAACATTTCAGATAATACATTAAAATTCATTAGAAAATACTGTCAAAATCACTGACAAACCTCAGCATTGTGTCGAACTGAAAGCAAATACAGGTTTTTCTTCTTGTCCTTCAGAAAGAGATTTTTCATGTGTAGGCCAGGCATTGCACTCACATTCTTCATGAGGGCATCCACTGTAAAGACTTCTTCATGGTCTTGTACCTGATATGGTATGTTTAAGCTCTTCAGGTACTTTTCTAGGCCATTTCTATCAACAAACTCAGTCTTGCAAGAGGTCAGGCTGTTTTTGTTATCTGACTTCTTCATTGTTTGAACTGGGGTAAAGGACTGTGATGATGATTTGCTCTTTGTATCATTCTGAGAGTTCAACGTATTTATTTCTGAAAAAAGCATTGTCGCATTCAGAGACTGAGGCACATTTAACTTTGACAAATGCATACCTCAGGCAGTCTTACAGCATTTACTCTTTAAATTTCAAATTGAAAATAGATGCCAGAGTTCAATTATTTGAAAGAAACTTTCTTTCCTCCCTTCCTTCCTTCCTTCCTTTTCCCCTCAAAAAAAAGTAAAAAAAAGTAAAAAAAAAAAAAAAAAAAAAAAAAAATGACAGAAAGCATATGTAGTAGTTTGGAAAGTGTCTTTAGATGGCTCCACAAGTGCTCATCCACCATGGAGCCAATTAGTAGGCCAACATAACCTACATGAGGAGTCATTCCCATTACCCTGGCCCTCAGCCAAAATTTTCATGACATTCCTGTCATCCCAGCCCTCAGCCAAATTTTTCCACAGCTGCATATTCCTGTGAGTCAGCCCTCAGCCAATTTTTTTCATGACATGATGGTCACGTCAGCAAGGTACAATAGGTTAATAATGATACTATTTTTATTATTATGGATATTATGATTACTGTAATGATATATATAAAACCAACAGCAACAAAATATAAAAATTGATTTCCAAACATCAAGTAAAAGGGTAAATATCAAGGAAAAGGATAAACATGACTAGCAATTGACTCAGGTGACAAAGTACTTGTGGAGCCTTTTGTGTGTATACACAATAAATAAACAAAAATCACAGTAGACATAGTATGTATGAAACTCATCCCCAGCAGCAATGGAGTAATAAAAATAAAAATGATAATGTAAAACAAAAAGAATAATAACAATGACAATAACTTTAGAGCTGTGGGAAGACATGAAGTTCACTCTTCCAATAACATGATAACCAGAACATTATGAAATAGGACTTTAGATTTCTCAACCATGCTATACTTCTACTTCTTTTCATTTGTCTTTTTTGTAGAATGCATTTTAACTTTGCAATTACTATTTTCAGTTTCTAACTGGGCTTTAGTTTCATATTCAATATCTAAGACTAATTTTCTCTTCCTCTCTTGGTGATCTTCCAGTCAAGTTTCCTGGGTCATTGCGAAGAAAATTTTAAATACTAAACTTGATACACAAAAATATGCTCTCTCATTTTTCAACAAAACTGTAAGAATTCCTTTCCCTCTTTTGAAGACCTGACTTAAAGATAACTAACAAAACATGGAACAAGGGGATAAGCAATAAAGGGGGTGGGTGAGGTGAGGTTCACATTATCCCACTCATTGAGATAGAGTCCAAATTTACCTCTACAACTGTTAAGAGAGTTTGATCATTAAAATTTTACAGAGGAATATCACTGGTTAAAGGTATCCATCCCTAGGAAATGGCCCGTGTTAATGCTATGGAACTCATTGATAAAAATTTGGTAGCGTTATAACAAACACAAATTTTAAAAATCAGACAGCAGAAGATCATCACTCACCTAGCTTGGCCATGGCATCGACCTTTTTGTACCACTTATCAACGTTTGCAGGAGCTCCAACATTCAGGCCTCCTTGCTTCAGCACAGACCACAAGAATACATCAGCAATACCACATTCATTGTTGACTAACCAAGAAGTCTTTCCAAGCCTGAGGATCAAACATGGATTAGGACTCTGGAGACTGGATCTTTTAAGCTTCAATAAAATGCAAAACATGGCTAACAAATTTCAGGTTTATCAAATGTGTTTTGGAAATCTTAATCAAAATCATGTAAAAGAAAGTGCATGACAGAAAATCTGGGAGGGGGAGAGGGAGAGGGAGGGAGGGAGTGGGAGAAAGAGAGAGAGAGAGAAAAACATACATACCTTCCATTTAACTGTCTGAGTGCACCTTGTCGTTCTTTGTTATTTTTGCTGGCTGCCTGAGCTGCTAACTGATCTAGAAGGTTGTCTGTCTCCGCAATGGAGGAAAAGGTTCCTGTTGCTTCATAATTGTAGGAAGAACTTAGGGGCAGGAGTCGAGATATGTAGCGTGTAATGTTGGCTTCTCCAGATATTACAGTTTGCCGCAAGGGATTCACCTGATGTTAGAATTAAAAATTTTGAGACCTTTTTTTTTAATTGGAAGAAATCTTATACACCAAAAAATATCCTCTAAATAATTATTACATGGGAAGTACTTTTTGAATAATTTTCTAAAACAGAGCCATAACAATCACAAAGTAGGATGAAGTTTTATTACCAGATGTTTTCAATAGTATCAAATAAAAAAATTAATATCATTATTTGTCTACTTACCATCAAGTTTGGTGCCTCAACCTCTTTCCAGTGAACGGTAAAAGCCAAGTTATGCTTGTTTCGGTCTCCAAGTGGCTTATCAGAGAAGCATCCTCGTACAGATTCATCAACCTGTTAAAAAGTAAGAGTAGAATATGGATATAATTAATTGTACAAGGTATCCCATACCTAGAGAAACTTTTTCCTGTGGGTTTTATACTCTTCAAAATTTAAAGAATTACAATTTAAATCTATTAATATCCACAAGCGTTTAATGGGGGGTGGGGGGTATGATTACAAGAATAATAATATCAAACACAATAACAAAAAGACAGATGGGGAAAAAAGAAAAGAAAAAAAATACTTACATGATGAACAGAAGAGTGCAGATGGTTGACTGAATAAACAGGATAGCCAGCATCCTTTAAAAGCTTTCTTAATAGAACCAAAAAGTATGGGGGCCTGCTAGGATTGGCTGATATCACCAAATCATGTACGGTTCCAGTCTGAAATTAAAAATTAAAAACGGGTCTTTAATTTTAGTTCTAACACTTCAATTGCCACAAATATTTATTATGAACTTTAAGCCAATTATGTGTATCAGTTTGCCAGGAAAAAGGAAAACATCATGAAATCCTGTAATGGGATTTTAAGCCAAATGTAAATAATAATAATAATAATAACAAGCCATAAACAGAAGTAAATCCATTCCTAGTAAACAGCAGCATCAGATAGCAAGTACACAATCAGCAGTTACGTATTGCATATGGCACACTTTTTCAAAACTGACATTACAATAAAATAGTGTATGCAAACCAGATTAACTCAATTCTAAAACCTATGCAATAAAGAATGGCCACTGAGACAGTTAAAGAATACTAAGCGGATGCATCTTTGATCAAAAGGACAAACACTGCTAATCTTTAAATTATAGGGAAAAGGCTGCTTAGCTGCAAATTGACTTGGGGATACATTCTTAACTCATTTGCAACAGGCATGTCATGTATCTATGCCATGCCCACTGTGAGTTTACTTGTTTAATTGTTTTTTACACACAGATGGCTACACTTGTACTAAATCACCAAGGAGCCAATTACGAGTACTGCCTGTCTCACCCGTTTACCCTTTTCTTTAATTAACGAAAATATTTTACGTTATCTTATTTTGCTATTACTATTGTTTATAACAGTATAGTAATTATAATGTTTATCATAAAAATAACACCATTGATATTCATAGCACTAGTAAAAAATACATTTTCCCGCCAAATCAAGGAAAGGTGAAATCAGGTAAGGCAGAGCCATCTATGTGTAGAGACATTTCACATAAAATATAAAAAATGAGCACAGCGTTTTCCCAACTTTTTGTTTAATTTCCCTATCGTGAATGGGTTAAGCCCTAGCCATTCATAAAAATTCAATTACTACAACAAATAAACTATCATCTTAATTCTTTTTAAAACCGTAATCAATCTAATGCCTCTGGATGATGTGCATTTCACGTCACAGCTGACTTAGTTATGGCTTCGGAAGATGTGTAGCTCCAATCATGACTGATTTGATTTGGCTACACAATCATGTTATTCTGCTGAATACATTACATTTCATGCAGTTATTTATAAAGGTCCCCTCATGCCCATATGTCACATGCCCAGGGGCACTGCCTAAGAGGGAATAGGATGCTCTGTTTTGTGTGCATGCACGCACACGCACACGCACACGCACTCACACGCACACAAACAGAGGGAGATATTTAGCACATAAATCATTTGAATGCTATCCCTGGAAGATGTCATGCACCAAAATATTGAGCTCTGTTGCTGCTGCTGTGAACCGGTTACCTTCATTCTAGTTTACATGATAAGTCTCCTTGTGTTAGCAACTCATGTTGTCAAGTGTCGTATTGCTTTATTGGTGTGGTGCCATGAGTGCAATGCACCAGCCAAGTATCAAATAGGCTCCAGAAGCAAGCCCAGGCAGCCATATATACTCCCTGGAGTGGAGGCCAAGAGCATTCCATATTCTACTTGAGGCAATAGGTTAATATGTATCTTGTGTGCTAGCGAAAACAAGCTAATACTTCAGTAGTATATATAATGCTAAAAATAACACTGACATATCCAGGTTCAAAGAGTGAGTCTTATAAGCATACGCTATTCCTTATTATTCTAGTAGATAACATTGTTTTCCCTTCATTTCTTGTTATCAAAATCATCATGACAATTAACAAAATATTCCTTGCAAACATGGGCAAAGAAAATCATTTTTGAAAATCTAAATTTCTGATAATGATAAACTATGATGATGATATCATATGGGAAGAAAATCTGAATATCTAATTAGTGATGTAACAACAAAACAATTTCAATTTGCAAGAAGTAATAGAAGAAGAAAGATCCTATCAGTAAATTGGAGTGGCACATAAAAAAAAACAAGCACTTGTATATCACAACTATGTAGATACCCTACCTTGCTTATTTTCAACCCCAAGCCTATGAGATTATTCATCTTGGAATCTAAAAACATCAAGTCCAAAATAAATCTTAATCTCTAAAAAACAAGTGGTATTGATTGATACTAGAGTGAAATATAGCATAAAGGCAGAGTAATATTGATTAAGAGCATCAGAAAAAGAGAAAAATACTTGGGACATTGGATAGACTGTAACATTGCTTTTGCATCCTTGGATATTCTGACAAGTATCCCCATAAACTATTTTTTTTAAATCATGAAATCCCTAAGTGGGTACAAGATTTATAGAAATGATAACACTGATAGTGTTATCATTACCATAAATCTTGTAACATAACTCTTTTGTAACATGAAAGAGGGAGGACTGCTTGTATTGTTGGCAGCTCTCCTTACTAGAAGATGTATAATATGGGTGTTCACTGATATACAGTGCACAATGCACATCAGTGTACACTAGTTATTACTTCAGATCTCTTTGTATCCAAATACATCCAGATCTAGAATATCAAATTATGATTTAGCACATATAAAAACTACCAGAGCAACCATTTTTTCCCAACCTTATTCTCTGGCCATCTTACCCTCTCTTTTTAGTTTGCTTCTGGTACTCCATTGTCCTAAACCTTTCCCTAATCTTGGTGAAAGAGTAGCAACTGTGGGCCCAAACTACACACATTACATATTAGCCAGTTAAGGGATACCAGGTCCATCAGCTACATCTGAGTGGATGACAGTAGACACACTTTGCCACTCACTGCCAAGCCCTCATTAGTAAACACTAAACCGAGGAGCCAGCAAGCCAGGTCAACCACTGACCTCTACACCATGTTGGGAAAACCAACATGCTCCCCTTTAGACCTCATCACCTGCAGCACCCAGCCAATACAATGGGACTCGTCAACCCAAATGTAGTGTTACAAGATATAAAGACACGAATCCAATATCAGTTTAAAATGCCTATAAGAAATAATGCTTACCACCTAACACTACACCTTCCAATCGTGTCCATAGGCTGCCCATCCTTGCCCACCTCCCCACCCCTCTCTTTCACCTATCTGTCTTTTCACTGTCTGATTTACAATAGATATTACCTCAACAAAGGACACATTTTCTAGTAGAAAAAATCATGCCCTCTTGTCCACTGGCTGCCCAGTGCTTAGCCTAATTTCAACATTGTTTGTTAAATGTTCAGTAAGAATTTGATAGTTGAACTTGAACTAAGTATTCTGGTGTTGAAAACCATGTCTTTCCTTGTGGCTATCTATACCTCTATGTCTCCCTCCTTGCACTATGCCTTGCAAGATACTTTTGGCGAGTCCAGATGATCATGTGACATGACCATAGCACTTCAGTTTGCTTCTTTTTACTGAAGTAATGAGATCTTCATACAGCCTGATGGCATTTCTAATTCCGGACTTCATTACCTTGTTGGTTATGTGATCTCTATAAGATTTTTAGTTTGGTCACTGCAGCTATGGTTTGGGCTATCCTGGAGAACTTTGGGCTTGGATACCTCTTCCAACACTACAGCTCTAAGATATTTGAAGTTACGGATAGTCTCCAGTTTTTTGTCATCTATGGTGATGTTGGTGTTGATACCATTCGTGCTATTTGTCATAAACTGTGTCTTCTCAGCACTGATCTGCATACCATATGCTGTGGAGGCATCATCTTGTCCAGCTAGGCTGTCAATATTGTTGGCAAAACATAAGTTCGTAATCTTCCTACCTCAAATGCTGACTGTTCCTTCATAATCTTCAAGTGCATCTGCCATTATTCTAAGATGTTAAAAAGGGTAGGGGAGAGCAGACAACCTTGACATACTCCAATTATGGTTCGGAACAATTCTCCAATGTTATTGTTATGGCCTTGTCGTAGAGGTATTTTACAGTTCTGATCAGGTTGGTGTTGATGTTACATTTCTTCATGGTTGCCCATAAGGCTGCATGCCAGCTTTCTTGAAGTCCATAAAGACGTGGTAGGTACTTCTCACAGAGTATTCTGAAGTTAAAGATTTGTTTCATGGTGCTCCTCCCTGCTCTGAAACCTACCTGTTCCTCTTTAATGATCTCCTCAATTTTTAGCATGACTTTACTTGGATGCCTAATCAGGCTAATGGTATGGTAGTTTTGGCATTGTGTGTGTGTGTGTGTGTGTGTGTGTGTGTGTGTGTGTGTGTGTGTGTGTGTGTGTGTGTGTGTGTGTGTGTGTGTGTGTGTGTGTGTGTGTGTGTGTGTGTGTGTGTGTGTGTGTGTGTGTGTGTGTGTATTTTGTGTGTGTGTATGAGTGTATTTTGTGTGTATTTTGTGTGTGTGTGTGTGTGTGTGTGTGTGTGTGTGTGTGTGTGTGTGTGTGTGTGTGTGTGTGTGTGTGTGTGTGTATTTTGTGTGTGTGTGTATGTGTATTTTGTGTGTGTGTGTGTGTGTTTTGAGTGTGTGTGTGTGTGTATTTTGTGTGTGTGTGTGTGTGTATTTTGTGTGTGTGTGTGTGTGTATTTTGTGTGTGTGTGTGTGTGTGTGTGTGTGTGTGTGTGTGTGTGTATTTTGTGTGTGTGTGTGTGTGTGTGTGTATTTTGTGTGTGTGTGTGTGTGTGTGTGTATTTTGTGTGTGTGTGTGTGTGTATTTTGTGTGTGTGTGTGTGTGTGTGTGTATTTTGTGTGTGTGTGTGTGTGTGTGTTTTTTGTGTGTGTGTGTGTGTGTGTGTGTGTGTGTGTGTGTGTGTGTGTGTGTGTGTGTGTGTGTGTGTGTGTGTGTGTGTGTGTATTTTGTGTGTGTGATTGTTTGTGTGTGTGATTGTTTGTGTGTGTGATTGTTTGTGTGTGATTGTTTGTGTGTGTGATTGTTTGTGTGTGTGATTGTTTGTGTGTGTGACTGTTTGTGTGTGATTGTTTGTATGTGATTGTGTGTGTCTGTGTTTTCTATAAAATGTCAAGGAGTTTTAGATACTTAAAAGTATTTGGGAAGAACCTCCACTCCTACTAAAACTAAAAAGAACACCATAAAACATCAACTCACATTACAACACTTGAAAAAATAAGAAGAAGGATTTGTTAAGTAACAACATAACTTGCCACTACTATATCAAACTCCATAGAAATCAAAGTCTCATTTCTGATTTACAGCACACACAGGGTTAGTTCACTCAGTTCTAATGCTTTCAATTCACATCTGAATGTCTCTCATTTGATGAGTGCAGCATCACTTCAAAATGGCAAACTTCCAATTTACCCAAAATATTCCACAGTCTTTGGGGTGGGGAGTAGGGGCTTGAGCCAGTGGAGAACATAGACCAGCTTGGTTAGTTTCCACTGTTGATGAAGGCTCAGAGAGAGAGGAGAGGGATAGAGTAACTGAGGAAGAGGTTTTAAACTCATCAAAAAGACATCCACATGGCCAGTGGACTACCTCCCATGACAGGTCACGCAGACCCCTCAACAACTTGACCAACTCCTCCTGGAGGGATGCAAGTTTCTTCAAGACTTCCTTGTGGTGGGTGATTACATCCAGTTTTGTGGAACATTCCTGAAGGTACCAAATATTTGCTTTTATGCTTATGACTATGCAAAGTCAATATTTTTCATTCTTCTATCTGAATAAGAAAGCTTATTTCACAGTGTAAAAAAATATCATTCTGAAATTACAAACAGTATGTGACCTTCTCTCTCTCCTGGAGCTCAGCAATACGGTGAACTTCTTCCTTGAGTGCCCGTATCACCTTCAAAATACTTTTCTGCTTTTCTGCAATTCTTTCATCCTTAGAAGAAGTCACTAGTTTCGGATGTAGCTCAGACACTTTACTCAATTCAGTTTTTAAGGCACTTAATTTACACAAAATAGAGTGGTGCTGATCTTTCACATCTACCACACTCTCCATTTCTTTTTCCTGTTGTATATCAAAAGCAATTCATGAATACATATAAGAAAATTAAAACATTAATAATGTAATTTTGGTAATTATAACACATGTAACATATGTGCATATTAACTTGCTACAAAATGAATGAAGTCTTTTGATAACTATATATAATAATTAAAATAATAATGATAATGATAAGTAACAAGGGTTATTGACCTGCTCAATGTCGTGGAATTGCAAAGAACCAAGTTCTTGAAGATGGTCTGAGACGGCAGCCATCACCTTCAGTACAATGGCCTGTTTCTCTCCGAGACTTGGCTAAATGTATTATTCATAAGCATTCAACACTTCATTTTTGTGCTACTATACATATGGATAACAGTTAGAAAATGAAGGGAGTCAAAAATCTATATCAGAAAAGGACCACACACACAAAAACAAGCATAAAAAAATACATATAAATATAAATATATTTAAAAAAGTTCATATATAAATATAAATATATAAAAAACATTTTATATATTTATACATATACATACACATTTGCACAAACTTATATATGTTGGCTTATGATGCTCTTTCTTTCTTGGCTACAGGCTAATGTAAGTTTAGAATATCTCACTGAATCTTATTCCCTATTCCTGACAAATGTTCTTTCAAATGTGACCAAATAAATGCTTTATACATTATACACTGAATTAGGGTTATAACTATGTGTGATATAACACATTTTAGCCCTACCCACATCTATCACTTATCTTTTGTTCCTGCATATAAAAAATCATCTTCTTTGACTGCCTTATCTATTTATAAAAACAAAGTTAACTCAGATCAGAGTTTCACACTAGCAAGCAGGACTTTATTATAAAACATATGTAAATTATCAATGAAAGTTTTCTCTGTTATATACTACTAAACATTGAATAGCATTTGGTACTTATAAGCTTTTAAAGCCTCTAGAAATAATGAAGCAAAATCTTTTTTTTTGTTTAAAAACACAGTAAAAAAAATCATGCTGAAAGAAAATATTCACAAGCAAGGTAATAAAGTCCTCTGACACACATATCAAGCAAACCAGATTATAAAGGATCTTTCCCCACTCATTATCAGAGTTCAATTTCTCCCGTCAATGTAATGTCCACTTTCAAGGGATTGTAACAAGGAAAAGTGCAAAACAAACAATATCAGCTGAAAGTACCTTTAGGGGCGAGGACTGAGCTGCAGCACCAATGGCAGTGGAGTTGCTTTTAGATGGAGACAAAGAGGAAAATTTGCTTGACTGCAGCTTATCCAGTTGTAATTTGAGGTCACGCAGGCGCTGGAGCACTGTTTCTTGCCGAACTTCCAGTGCTGCTACATCTGCAGAACTCCCCTGTGCGAGAAATAGAATGTGATAAATACGGAAATTCTCTGAAAATCAAATATTGAAGGCAAATATTAAAAACAAAATTGTCTTCTCTCTACAATAACATAGGGTGTCTTCTGTACGGAGCATGAAAGTTAATTCAGTATTAAAGTTTAAGCCAGATCTCTAATGCGCATGTGTAAAGATTAAATTTTAACTCACCTCCAGACCAGGCTTTACTTTTGAGCTCAAAGTTTAATCCTACACATGCACAGAACAAGGTAGTCCAACCAATCATGTATTAATACGTAATGACATCAACTCCATAGAAAAGATGGAGTTGAGTTGCCATAAATATCTATAAGCAATAACAAAACAAATTCTGACATTTTCATGTCAATATGTATGTGAAAATTCATTAACCCTTCCCGGCGGGTCATGTCTCTGGACGTCATAACAAACTGCTCGAAATGTGGCGTGCAGCTGTACGTGGCAGCGGCGCGCTAAAGCACTCCTAGGCGGTGATTCGGCTTGATGTACCGAACTCCTGCGCTCAAAGTCGGCGCATTGCCATGGATCGCCAGAGCGTAGATTTTTAAAAAAAGTTTTCTACACCCATCACCAAAGGGTTAATATATATATCTTATAAGTTGTGGGATATTCAGACTACAGATATAACTCTCAACATTGAAAAGAAAGATGAAAAGAAAATCCCACAGAGAACCCCAGGTTAAGGACATAGAAAAGGCAATATTATTTCCAGGTTGGAAAAACATTCCCAACCTATGTACTATATTAATTTAATAAAAAAGAAAGCTTTTAATAACATTATGATCAGGTTTCTAATTCAAAGCAAAAACTTCCTGATGCTTTAAACTAAAGTGACTTCAAAAGCATGTGGACATTTCTTATCATGATCTTAGCTAGCAAAACCCTGAAAATAACTACCCTACCTGTGCCCCACGATCAAACATGAGAAAGAGCTCTCGGAGAAAACTCACTTGAATATAAATTGATATTACAAGTATTACACCTTCATTTCAGTTGTCTATAATATGTATAGGCTATTTGAAGCCATTTATATTATTTTATTTGTACTGACACAGATATATATCGGCATGATGTAATATTAATGCATATGTGTATATACATTATTTCCCTCTGTAGCAAATGTTTAATTATCAGAATTAATGTATGATATGAAACTTGTAGAGGGTGAATGATAATTGCCATTACACAGATAACAGCCTTTTCATGTAAAACAGCAGATTTACTGATAATCGCATTACCTCCTGCATTTGTGAAATGTCTCTGCAAGTGCTTAGTCACAAAGGAGTCAATTTCACC
>NC_061819.1:20233374-20235874 GCF_019202785.1 Penaeus chinensis | reverse complement strand
GCTGAGGAACAAAGCTCCCTGCTGGCCGAGGTGCACATGATGCTGCTGAAGGCCCTTATCCGGGAGGAGGACTCTCAGCAGACTCAGTTCGGGCCCCTCGACCAGAAGGACTCCATCAATGTCATCCTCTACTTCATTGACGCGCTGACCTGGCCAGAGACGCTCCGGCTGTACCTGCAAAGTGACTATGAGTTCAGAGACACTCTCTCCATTCTGGACAGTTGCGACTACCCGTACACATCCCTCGAGAACAGGTTTGTCTAGCTGTGACAGTTGTTTTTAGTGTCAGGGTCTGAGGAGGGTTGTGGGTTCTGGTTTTGCTTTTGCCAGCCCATTTGTAGGACACAGGAAAACGCTGTGGAATTGTCGTTAGGAATTGTTTGGCAAGCATTGGAAATATAACTGGCCAATTAACACATTAGTTTTTGAAAGTAGGCTCTCTATGGTGCTCTTTTATTCTGTGCTGGAGAAAGACTTTTAGAAATCCCCCTAAAAGTATCCATTTATCTAATATGCTATGTTATATATATATATATTTTTTTTTTTCTCCACTAAGTATGAAATTGTAAGTAAAAAAAAAATCTGATAGATTATGATAGACTGAATTTCAACCAGCCAATCCAAAAGGCATATTCTTTTGTTCGAGCTGTGCATGTCACATTAGAAAATTAAAGTTTGCCGACTGAAGTTGCATGACATAGGTATCCATAAGTTTTTTTTAGATATCCTTCCTCTTGTATTGTCAAATGCAGAACCAAACCAAGCTGTCTTACCATAGTACAGGAGGCTGACACTAGAGCTGTTGTATGTGTTATATAGATGATTAAGTAAATATCAAGAATATTGGCAGTGATAACTAAAACAGATATTTTTTGTATATGGAAATTGGATCTTGACAGTATATGAAAAGGGTAGATTGATGAAATCTGAGACATTTAATGTCAATGACATTTCTGCTACTAATTGAAAAACAATATGTTATTTAATATAGAAATATGATAATGGTAGCATCTTCAGCCATGATCCTTCACTGATTATGTCTTAGTTTACATGTACTTCATGAAAATGAGCCATCTGCTCAAATAAAAACCCGCATATAATAAATAATTGAAAACTACTCGTAAATCAACAGGCTAATCATCTGAAAGGACTTCCATACCGTGTAAATATTAGGGGCTTTTTGAAGCTCAACTGATCCATGTGTTGTATTTTCAAAGATGTGTAATCATTTTTTATTTTTTTATTTTTTGTGGCATATTAATTGAAATACCCAACTAGTTGAAAAAAAGGTCCAACCCCTGTCCTATGGTATTAGTGGTGGAAGTTTGTTGTCCTTTTGACCTCATCACCGATAGGTATACAAGACAAGCAAGTAGATTGTAATAGAACTGTATGTATTTCAAGTTCCATATATGATTTGTTGTCTGGGCCACCCCAAGAATTCCAGGTTCTCTCAGGTTTCACAAACCTGGAAGGAGTAGGGAGTTTGCTAGGTCACAAAATTAACGTTTGTGCTGAAAATTATCATCATTTTTATTCAAAGCACATCAGTATATACAAATATCTATGAATTGTATAAGTCCTTGTTCTCATACCTGAAAAGACTATCTGTTTTTCTTTTAGGAATACTGGATTTGTCTTTAAAAACCCACCTGAAACTTGTTATTATCAGTTATGGATGCCTACAATGATGAGGCTAACATATATGTATAGTGTCAAGTGATCCCTATAACACATTGTGCTCTGGCAAAGGCCAACAAACCTTCACATATATTCTGACAAATATTTATATGCTTATTTACTGTTATATATATTTATATATGTAACGTCTATATTGTTCATATATTTGCATACATTAATACAAACCATTTATACCAGTTTGCAGACTGAGAAGTAGGAATGTTTTTATTTGATAGGGAAATGTTTAATTTTGTTTCCTTTTTTATATTTCCTTGGCAAAGAGAATGTTTAACCCTTTTAGATTTATACGTAGTTCATAATCATTAAATTAGGTATGGTGCAGAATTATATGGTGTGGATGTGTAGTTAATTATTTGTGAAATAGAACAATAAGAGCAGCCATATGCAACATAGTGTAATAACCAAATCCATCTATAACTGAATTTTCATGTAGCTTTTTAGTTTGGAAGAGGGTAATGTAGGACCTAGGACCTATATTATTTCTTTATTTAGCTTCTTTAAAAAAAGGGTATTTTATATATGCAGAAATGTCTTCGTTAATTATGCTTGTTTAGGTAATTCTAGATTAGTTTGAAGTATAAAGTTAGTATTGGATAATAATTGTTACTGTCAAAATTGTATTTTTAAACTGTATTTAGAGATATAGGATGTTTCACTTGTCACCTAACTCCCAGAACGCCTTCTCTCTCTCTCTCTTTTTTTTTTTTCTCTCTCGAAAACGACCTCCCATTTGTATTTGTCGTTTCTAGGAAGAGATATCTTATTCCACTCCACCAGTCTCATCTGTAGATGTATTTCA
>NC_061819.1:20223374-20228374 GCF_019202785.1 Penaeus chinensis | reverse complement strand
GAGCAGAGAATGATGTCCACTTTCAATCCACAGGTAACAAGGAATCCCTTGTATCAACTCTTCGTCACAGTGTGTTAGCCTTAGAACAGAATATATCTGTTCACCTATTCCATCCCCACTGGCCAAACATCCGTAAGGCCTGGAATGTAGAAGTGATGGCTTCTACTGAGCCACGGCATTTCTCCAGGGTCCTCATGTGGCTGGTGGCCTGTATTAAACCGGTGGTCTTTAATCCTGTTTGGCATGAATCCCTTGGGCATGTCAGGTGAGTCATTTATGGGAATTATATTTCTGTGAAAATTATTGGTAGTATCAAAGGAAGAAATGTAAATATTATTCATTTTCATCTCTTTATGTTATGTGTATTAGAGTAGGCATGAGTACATTTATTGCAAGATTGGTTACCAGCAAATGTGGTGATTGATGTTGTATATGAAACATTTATAATCCTGTTTATAAAGTTTTTATTTGTTTATTTATTTTCATATATTCCAGTTCCAAGTTGATTTTTAATTCATTAGCATGTGAATGTTTTCATGTATATATTAAAAAAGAAAAGGATTTTTTCAGTAATTGTAAAGAAATTGATAGGGATCAGTAGAGAAGTATAATAGGTATAGCTATTTATATTGCATTAATCCATCAGTGACGGTATTAGAAATCTATTGGTGTCATAGACTCCAATGGTTTTTAACAACTGTCCTGCCGGCAGTAACGTGTTAAGAATGCTTAAAAATCGATACTGTTATCCTGCTAGGTTTAACCGAGTGACAGCACTAGAGAGAGAAGAGAAAAAGAAGCAGGAGAAGAGAGAAAAGAAAGATAATGATCAAGAGGAAGTCAGACCTGTGACTATCATTAAGTACACTCTTGGGCTGAAGCATCAGGTAAGGAGGAGCATTGACTGATATTAATGGCCACTTTAATCCATTATAATGGCATGAACTACATGCCATGTCTACTATGACTGCAGCTTATTAATGAATCAATTTTTCACCAAGGAATCACTCACTGTACCTATCTATTTCACCTGTTTACCCCTTTCCTCTTTTCATGACATGATGGTCACATCATTCAGATTGTAGGGGTTAAGTATTTCCCTTCACTTTGATACCAAACAAATTATGTCACTAATTTTGGAAAAAGACAAGGTCTGTCCGTTGATTGGATGGTGTGGAGTAGGTCATTATGTTGTGCCATCTGCAACTCGGTCTGACACATCCATTGCATGATTTCATGTTATCTTTGGTCAGAAAGATCCCAAAAATTCAAAGAATGGAGAAATTAGGTAGAATCACCTAGGGCTTACTAATTGACTCCTTGGTGGCTGAGTATTTGTGGAGCTATTTATGTGCAACAAAATTCACAAAACATATTTCCTGTGGATATTACATGTACCAATCATTTGTAGATTAAAGGCAGCACTGTGATATTTCTTCAGTTTTGAGGGTCAATGGTGAAAACCCTTATATTAATAGATTGACTTGTATTAATTGCATATATAATGATCAACAGGTATGGAAATTAAAAGGTGAGGAATACAGAGTGCATGGCATGTGGGGTTGGCAGTGGTTGTCATCACACAGGCGAGCCCCACACACACCCATGTCTACTGTTGGTCTTCGTGCTGGTGGAGAAAAATACATGGTGCCCATCAAAAGCCAAACTGGACTACGCAGTCTTTCAATCAACTATGCTGTTTATAAGCAACTGGCGTCTAAGGCGCCATCCTTGAAGCCTTGCCTCCTTTCTCCTAACCAAAGGTCTCAAGAGATGGAGGTTGAATCTTCTTCAGAGGAGAAGAAAAATGAAATCATAATAGCTAGTACAAGTAAGAGCAACTTTCTCTCTCTCTCTCTCTCTCTCTCTCTCTCTCTCTCTCTCTGTCTTCTTTTTTTCTTTTTTTTTAATTTCTGAAAAAGAGTTCATAATTTATTTACCAAAATTTTATTTTGATGATGTTGATTACATTATTCCTTTATGAATGAATAATTTTGTTGTTAAATTCTTATCTTATTTTTTTTGTTTTACCCAACAGCTGGTCAACAGAAAGTTGTAGTTGGTACAGTAAAACTTGAGGATTATTTTGAGGATGGTTTGGTCAATGTGTCTGAAGCCCTCACCTCACGTTCACGCTTCCTTTACCCCAAAGTTGCCAAAACCTCTGTTCTTGACAGTTTGTTAAGTAGACGGATTGCTCTCCGTTCACAAGAAGAGAAAGATCTTGCAACCAAGGTAAGTTTTTCTCAGTCTTGATAATGAAGACTTTACAAATTGTATTATTATTTTTGTTGCAGGATGCAGACAGAAATTCAGTTATGAGGAATATGGAATGTGTAAAAGGTTTTTGCAAAGTGAAAATAGTTCACATAATCATATTAATGTTGGTTTTGCATATATTGTTGATGGCTTGTAAATATGATTTAATTAACCCCTTGGTGATAGGTGAAGAAAACTAAAAAAAAACAACTCTATGCTCTGGCGATCATAGCGGTTTGTTTTAACGTCTATAGACGTGACCCGTCGTGAAGGGGTTAATAAGAAAGAGAAAATGGGGTTATTCAGCAAGGGACATGAATGTATTTCTTGCTGCTGCTGTAATGTTATTACTAGCAACTATTATGACAGTAGTGTCATGTTTAACCCCTTTGTGATGGGTGAAGAAAACAAAAAAAAAAAAACTACACTGGCGATCAATGGCAATGCGCCGACTTTGAGCGCGAGAGTTCAGTACATCAAGCTGAATCACTCGTTCGTAGTGCTTTGGCGCGCTGCCGTGGCGTACAGCCAAATGCCACAGATTGAGCGGTTTGTTTTGATGCCTCATGGCATGACCTGTCGGGAAGGGGT
This sequence comes from Penaeus chinensis, assembly GCF_019202785.1. NCBI lineage: Eukaryota > Metazoa > Arthropoda > Malacostraca > Decapoda > Penaeidae > Penaeus > Penaeus chinensis. Next base: position 20,225,524 of record NC_061819.1, on the reverse strand, counting down.
TAAAGATCTGATCATGAATTTGAACCTGAATGCATAGTGATGTCATGATGAATATGGCAATATGAAATTGGTGATTTAAGGAAGAGCATTTCAGGGAATTTATATGCAGACATGATTTTTTACTAGTATTTACATGCTGGGCAATTAGAACTAATTAATATATGAAGAAGAATATATGGAGTATATTTAACTTGTAATAAGTAGTGGTATACCAACATTTTGTACAGTTGATGGTTTACACCCTCTTTTGATCTGGACGGATTTATAAACAGCTGCTTGAATTTCTTGTGATTGTTTGAATAGTTCACCGAATTGCAACAGGTGATATTGATATTTATTTATTCTGTGATTTTTTTTATGTCATTTGATATGTTAGGTGTTTATCTGGCCATCCTTTGATACATTAGAGATACAAAATTGCAAAATTAAGGGTTAATAGATTATTACTGAAGTATTTTTGTGTAATCTCTGTTGGCCTAACAAAAGTAATGATGCAATAGTTCTGGAGAGGAGGATACAAAAAAAAAAAAAAAAAAAAAAAAAAGTGTTTTGCCTGTATTTTGTTTTGTTCAGTAGAACTTGTGGTAAGTATTTTGCTTACTGTATACTCTTTGAACTAATGATTTTTTTATGGGCTCTAACAGTGTGTATGGATGATATTGATTAAAAAGTGATAACTACATTACTAAGTAGCTATGTATTTTTCACATTATCAACTCAGATTGAAAGTTTTTAGAATGTATATTTTATTCAATGTTATATTAATGTCATATTTTTTCTATCCCTAGAAATCTCAGTGTGGAGAATCGAAGAAAGATGAGGAGGAGGATGAAATAGATGTTGAGAATGATGACTCGGATGCAACACTCAGTGACAACTCAGACCATGAGAACATTGATGAGATCCCAGACTCCCAGCGGTCTACCATACACAAACAGAGACCTGCTGGAAACTTACTTAAAGAAGTTCGAACTTTAAAAGCCAAATATGAGACTCTAGATGAGCTTGATGGCAGTTATTCTTGTTACTCAGTGATATGTAGAAGTAGTAGAAGGTGCCATTGTTACTCTCCTTTGTGCCTGTTAAAGAATAGGACTAAAGACAGATTAATTAATAGTGTAAAAAATTATAGAATAGTTACCAGTAAACCAGCTCCTTTTGATGAAGTAGGAGCCCATAGCCCAGTCAGATTGACAGATTCTAATGCAAACTCTGTTACAAAGAAAGAGACTGTTAGTGAATCTGTGACCCCACCTACCAGTACTGTAGGAACTACTGTGAATGGGCAAGTGAATAGTGCTACATCAAACTCAGTTGAGGTGATGCAATCAAAATTAGAGTGCAGTGATTCGAGTGATGGAAGATCCTCCAGAGCCAGTAGTGAGATTAAGATAAGAGTGGATGAGGATTTAGATGAAACAAGCCAAGGTTCTGTTAATATGGAACACAAGTTTTCCCTGAAAAATGACAGAATTTATAGCAATGAGTGTCCTTCTGGCAAGGTGTACCTGAAGAAACTACCTAGTGAGAGCAAACGAATACGTAAATTGCAGCACAGGATACCACAGCTCTCTACATTCAAAATTGGCAAGAAAACGGGTAGTGGTGACAACAGAATAAGTAGTATATTAGTTTTACCTAGATGGGAACTGCGTACGTTGGCAAGAAAGGGTGGTCGGTACTATATCAGTGGATTTAACCACAATGCCAAAGCGAACAATGTTGTATGGCCTTATCCTTGTTCAAGACCTGTGTTTAAGACAACTTGGCAATACAGAACAGCAAATATACCATCATTAAACTCAGCTGCAATGCAGTTAAGAATATTCTGGGTGTGTCTGCGTTGGGATGATATGCAAGAAAAAGGTCCAGGTGATGGTAGGAAGCAAATCACAACTGACATGGAAATTATCCAAACAGAAATTTTGAAAAGAAAGCATTCTGGACGCTTCCTAGAGAAAACAGAATACCTGCGGAGAAAAGTGACAATACCTTTTGATGTTCCTAAACCTGTAAGAGGTAAGATAATTATTCTCCTTTAGTACATATCTATCTCTCCTCTCCTATCCCTTCTTCTCCTCTCTCTTCCTTCCTCTCCTCTCCCTTCCTCTCCTCTCTCTTCCTTCCTCTCCTCTCTCTCCCTTCCTCTC
>NC_061819.1:20208374-20210874 GCF_019202785.1 Penaeus chinensis | reverse complement strand
TGGGTTAATAGATGTATACAACCTTTCCAATTTGAGCTGCATTGTAGTGTAAATGTATATGTGGAATCAAAAGTTGTAATGACACTAGAGAAAATCTTTATAATTGGCATTTAAAGCCCACATTTGTTATTTAGGTACTAGAAAAAGTTGTCTGCCCTATGTGTTACCATCTTACAGTGTTGATGCTGATCTAGTCTGCATATAATTTCTATTTATGCAAGTAAAACTTCTTTCTTTTTCTTCATGCTTTTAACCCAATGCCGACAGGCATGACGTGTACGTACGTGCCATGCCCACTGTGTGTTACTTGATTGATTGTTTTTACACAAATCAAATCACGTAAGGTCACAAGGTCTACTAATTGACTCCTTTGTGGCTAAGTACTAGCAGAGCCATCTATGTGCAGAGACATTTCACAAAAAAATAAAAAAAACGAGCACAGCATTTTTCCCATTTTTTATTCATTTTCCCTGGCGGCATTGGGTTAATCCCTGTCTTTTATTTATTTATTTATTTCAGTTTCTTTGTAGAATCACTTTTTTTTTTCTTCTTTCCTTTCCTTTTCTTTCCTTTTCTTAATCTTGCATTTTGTAGTTGTCTTTATAGTATAATTTTCCATTTGTAGGGACAGCAAAGCTCTGGTGGAACAGTATTTAGAAGTCTTCTAGCATCTCCACAGGTTTTGCAATCTCCAGCTGTTATTACTGTAAAGGTGGGGGTCTTGCAGGAGTAGAGTTTTTCTTTATTTTATGTTCTACTTTGAGTTTGTTTTCCTCCTCTGATATTTTCTTAGGGGGGATGCATGTACCTCTAAACAGTAATCATTCTGCTGGGGTATAGAGGTGATCATATTTTTAAAATGTTATATATGATTGAAAAGACTAATATTCTTAAAAACTAAGTATCAGGGAATGACTGCAAAGGCAAGTTTCTTTCTTCATACATATGTTGACCAGTATATCAGATGTTAATATGAATGCTGTTATTTTTATTATATATTAACCCCATCGGTTTGGATAACATATTACATGCCATGAGTATGGTGATTTTAATAATTAACCTGTTGCATCTGGGTGCCTCACCTGTGGCTAAAAATCTGGGCATTAGGCTTGCTTGAATGACCCAGCCCACATAAACACTTAAGTGTTGTATCAAGACTCCTTGCCTTCTTTTTGCATCATTATTATCTGTTTTGCTGCATAAGCATTTTTGCTTTTTGGTCATTTTTCCAATGTCTATATTTGTCATTTGATGTTCTGTATCAAGGTGGTAATAGACTATTTTTGTTGCACAGACTCCATCTCTCTCGGTAGTCTACAACTATATAAAATAACAAGAAGTAATATTTCACTATTTGTGATTTTTTTTATACTGTAATACTGTCAACCAAAAACTGACAGGCATGGCATGTACCTAAATGCCATACCCACTGTGAGTTTGATTACTATTCATTGTTTATTTACATAGATGGCTCCACTTGTACTAAGTCACCAATGAACCAGTTACATGTCTCACCTGTTTGCCCTTTTCCTTGATTTAAAAAAAATATTTAGAATGCAAGGAAAGGTGAAATCAGGTAAGGTCACAAGGTCTACTAATTGACTCCTTTGTGACTAAGCACTTGCAGAGCCATCTATGTGCAGAGACACTTCACAAAAAATTCTAAATGAGCACAACATTTTCCTGGCAACATTGGGTTAATATTTTTATATAATAAAAATTCAGAAATAAGAGCTGGCACTCTTCCAGCCATGGCTCACAAATGGTACACTCCGCCCCCAATTGCTGAGGGAAATAATTCAAGAAACCCTTCCTAATTGCCAAAGTCTACCTTCCTTGAAGAGTATTGTGCACTCATGACTTGTCATATCCATCACCATGGCCCCAAACTGAATTTTATTTTTTCTAGTGCCGCCGATGAAAATGAATAAAAATTGGGGAAAATTCTGTGCTCTTTTTCTATATTTTTGTGAAATGTCTCTGTACGAGACAGGCAGTACTCGTATCTGGCTCATTGGTGACTTAGTACAAGTGTAGCTATCTATGTGTAAAAACAATCAACAAAAACTATAGTGGACAGTGCATGTACCCACAGGTAATGAATTAAATAATCAACACAGTTTACCATCTCATCCACATGTATCACAACAATGTGATAGTTACATCATGAGAGAATTTTCGGATGGACTGTCTCATTTTCCTTTCCTCATCCCTTCCACAGATTATGGTGTATAATACTACTGAAAATGATTAATAGAAAATACATATGTGTTTATTTCAACTTCAGAATGCAGTGACGGACTCGGGAACAAATGCAAATGATAACATGGCTTCAGAGTCGGAAGTAACCCAAGCACTGCCCACGAGTGGGTCTCCAAATGATGAGAAAAAACTGACATCACCTGTGTCGTCACCTAAGAAGTTTGTTCTCACACAAGAGTACATTCAACAGAGTAAGTCAGTTTTATAGATTGCTGTGGTTTTCGTCATTATTATTATT
>NC_061819.1:20190874-20203374 GCF_019202785.1 Penaeus chinensis | reverse complement strand
TTTTATTGATTACTAATGGTAATTTCATTTTTAATTTTGCTGTTGGTGTTTATTACTATTACTCATATTTATTGACTTATTTATTATTATTATTTTTATTTTATTTATTTTTTTAATTGTTAATTTCTAATTTTGCAGCAACACAAAAATGCGTGGCCATTCCTTGAGCCAGTGGATCCCTCAGAGGTACCTGATTATTATAAAGTTGTTAAGGAGCCAATGGACCTCAAGACAGTAGAAAGTCGTGTGGAAGCCCAGTCATACCAGCAACTCGCCCAGTTCATTGGGGACGTCATGTTGGTGTTTGACAACTGCCGACTCTATAATCCTCCTAATTCTTCCTTCTGTTCTTGTGCAGCAACACTAGAGACCTTCTTCTGTCAGAAGCTTCGAAGTCTGAAGCAAAGACTGAGTCAGAGGTAGTTTTAAAAGTGGACTGTGGAAATTGCAATAATTGTCCTTACAATTTCTAAAATTTGACTTTGCCGATGCAACACTGGAGTGTGTATACAGTTACCCCAGTAGTGAAGGATGGTTGTGAGTTAACAACAGAGTACTGAATTGTTGTCATTAATATGATTTTGTGTAGTATATCATTATTATTATTTTTCATTTTTTTTATTTTATTTTTTATATAATTATTTTTTTTAAGGGTGTGTGTACATTCGTGCATGTGTGTGAGATAATCAGCAAAGTCAAACTGGATTATCATATCATTATGCAATTTATGCATTGAAAAGTGTCGTCTTGTGGCTGCAGAAATGGTCCATTTAGGTCTTGTTAGCATCAGATTACATTGGAGAACTGTTGCACCTTCTACAGATTTTATTTTTTTATAATTTAGTATAAACAGAAATTAATGACTACTAAAAAAAATTATATTGCCTTATGATGAGGAGCATAATCTTGTCATCCTGTTTTTCAGTTTGGAAAATTGTTTGAATTTTCCCCTCCCTCACAATTTTGCTTCATAAAATGTAGTTACTGAATTTTGAGAGAGTCCCGCATGAGGCAGATAAAATTTATAGTTGTTATTCTGTTTAATAAGAATATCAAAATATACAGGATTATCTTCTTCAGTGTCATCAGTGAAAATGTGCATTGTATTTTATTTTTTATTTTTTTATTTTTTAACAAAGATGTATGAGATGTTTTTTGAGGAATTTATTATTGAGAATTGTTGAGTGCTAAGCTGCAGAAAAAGTGATTTCTGTCATCTTTGCACATATATGTTATGCAATAGCTTAGTGTAACATGATATTGTACATAGAGAATTTGTATGTACCCTATTGTACATTATATTTCTGTAGACTATACATACCAGGTACACTTTGCATTATTAAGAGGCACATTATTTTTACTGATGATGACCATATCAATAACATTGATATAACATAAAGTGTAATGATATGTAACACAGTAGACTCATATTTAATCAGCTATTGTCATATACCTGTAATCCCTTTGAGTGTTACTTCAATTTCTTTGATTAGTCAGATAGTGGATATCACCTTTATGTGACATTCCTACTGTAGATATACTTTGAGAAATGAGTCGCACAAATTAATAACAGTGTCCCGTGATAAATAGAATAAATATGTAAGAGAACTGCTATATGCGTCTGTTGTTGGAAGTACAATTCAGTGGGATGACAGATGCTCTGTGTTCCATGAATATTTTAGACACCTATTTATGGACAATATACTGAAAGCTGTCCCTCCTTCCCTTCATAGCTCGAGTTTTTATTCCTAGATTCTTCCTCGAGCAGTCTTGCTGGCCTTGTAAAGGATTATATTTGTAGATATTGCTCTGCGTGTGCTCCACTACTGCAAACCAAACAGTTTGAGTGGCTCGTTAATTGACTGCTTGTACAAAGATAGCAAGGTTATTTTAAATTTGAGTAGGTACCCAACCTCAATCTCATATCCTGAACTTCAGGGCCAAGTCAACCTTTTTACTTTTAGCTGTAAATGTGAAAAAGAAGTGTCACCAACAAAGTGGTACCAAAAGTTGTATTGCTAGGTGACAATTGTAAGTATTTTTACAGATTTCCATAGTCCTTTTATTCATAACACTCATTCAGCACATATGATATATGTAACTTCCTGGTTTCAAAAGGCATACTTTTGTGCACATTTGAAATGGACACGCTAAACACATGTACATGTTTACACTTTGTTGCCAAGTTGTATATGGCTGTTCATGGTCTTCACAGCCTCATCTCAGCTAAGTACAAAATTTATCTTTGTGAAGACATGTTACCATGGATAAACATATTTGTAAAGGTAATTTGTAATAAGAGTGCATTTGTTTTATAAAGTCGAGTATTCTAAATATGAAGACTTTTCTTTTTCCTTATTCAAGGTATAGTTGTTGTTGTGTACAGTTTAGGCATTTTACCATGTAATTTTCAGTGCCTTTCTTTAAAATGTATATCTGGACAGAAAATAAAGATTGAAATGTGAAAACTTTTAAAAACACTGTTGTAGGATATAGGGCTGGACTGTTAAAAGTAGATGAATGAGTTATAAAGTGATTAGTTCAAATTAAAAGTTAATTGCCTCTCAATCCCTTGCCCATTATTGCTGGGGGGGGGGGGGGGGGCTTAGGAGACGGAGACAGACAGAGGCCCAATGCCGGGGTTCACCCCTACCTTTGGCCTCAGCCCTCAAATCAACTAGGTTTGCACAGCTTTCTCTTCTTCCCCTCTCCTTTTCCTTCTCTTCTTCAACTTGTTCTACCCACTTTAAAAGGTGTGAGAGCCATGTTGAAAGGATGAAAGGCTGACTTTGTGGCAATCATGAATAGCCTAGGGGAGGCATTCCCATTTAGTTGTCTAGCTCTTTCCCCTCAAAGGGACCCAGAGGGGTGGACCATTTCTCTCCCCAACATGCTCCAGGTTTACCATGACCAGTAACAAAGATTTAGTACCCCACTTAATGGCAATTTATTAACTAACCCCACTGAGTTTAATACCCCCGATTCTCTGACCCAAGCTTTGACCAAAGAAGTGAACACTACTTCTACCCCCTCCTCAACAACAACAGTCACTCTAAATCATTCACCCAGATCATTACTCAACTCCCAGGAAGCATTCCTCCTCTCCCAACATCTTCATCTACAACCCTTTCCTCCCTTATTACTACTCTTCAGCCTTATTATCCCTCTCTCTGCAGTACTACTTCTCTCAACACCACTCTTCCACAAGGCCCCATTATGTTATTCCCATCTCTACAAATCTTAAGTATTCTGCCAAACGGGATCAGTTTTTTGTGATCCCTCCACAGTCCGTTACTCTGGCAATGCCTCAACAAATATGTATGCAAAGTTTTCTCTGCCTCAATCGTTCCTGCCTTGTCACAGTTACATCTGAATCCCAAACTAAAGCATTATCAACAATGACTGCTTCACTGTCAAACCCATTCCTGCCCAGCTCCATCCCTCCCCCAATACTTGTACTGGAACTCTCGCCTTTTCCTAGACAAACTGCCCTGTCTACAACAAGGATTGGTCAGATTGTGAATATTACCAAGATTACCTTCCATACACATGACCTCCTTATGATTATAGACCATATCAGCCTCCACTCTATCAATGTCAGAATTGTTGGTGTCTAGGCCATCCTGCCAAACTGCCGCTCCACAGCTTGATGCCCTCAATGTCCCCAACCTGGATTATGCCAGTCTTGAACGGCCTGTGGGAGCCATGGCCATGGTATTCCCCTGTTTAGTTGTCTAGCTCGATGCCCTCTTTGTGCCCAACCTAGTCATAACCGATCAAACTGCTCTGCACAATCAAGCACATGTGCCAACTGTGGTGGCCCCCATAACGTATTTTATAGCGGCTGTCCTTCCTACAAGTTTGAGTCTGAGGTGGCAACTCTCAGATTCAGACTTAGTCTCACTGTGCGTGAATCCAGACAGGAATCACATCACAAGGTTTTCTCTAACTCCATACTCTAGTAATGTTCGCTCTGCCCCTCCCCCTCCCTCCCAAGATGTTCCTACACCCTCTCCTATACCTATCCCCCCTCCATCTTACTTCCCCATTTCAACCTCCTACCTCCCCCAGTCAGGTTATTTTGCCACCCTAAATCCAGACACTCCTATCTCTACTGCAGCCCCAACACCGTCCCCTTTTCCTCCCCGCACTACCCGCAGCAGACAGACTAAGCATTCCATTCCTTCTTGTCCCACCACACACTCGCCTCTGCCTCTACTTCTCAGACACCAGTGTTCTCTCCCCCCCCCCCCCCCCCCCACCTCACAAGAAAACCTTTGTCTCTTAAAACTCCCCAACTAATATAGAAACTCTTGAAGATATTCGAGTCCCAAATTGACACCTAAACCCCTCATCCAATTCCACAACTCCCACTCCATCCACACTCAAGTGACTGCCGATACCCATTCTCCTCCTACTCATATTCCCCCTACACCCCTTTCTCCTACTCCCTCCCAACACACCCCATCCCCTCCAGCTCCACCTACATTAACCATCCCGCCATCCCCACTATCCCTTCCACTGTCTCCTGCATACACACGTGAATCCCTTATGTCACAACTATGCACTTCCCCAGAATCTCCACCTCCTGATACTACACCACCTCCCCCCTTTCATTTCTTATTTCACCCCCTAGCTCCTTCCACTTCAAATTCTCCAACACGCACTGTAACCGTTATCACTCGTAGATCAACTAAGCAGTAGCCCTCCTATATTGGAATATTCGCGGTTTCTGTTCTCACAGACCTGACCTTCGCCATATCCTTTCTTCATATAACCTTCTATTTTGTATCTTCAAGAAACTTACACATCCTTCTATACCAATTCCTAATTACCATTTTGTTTCTTCCCCACAACACTTTTGTCTCGTCAATACTTATCCATCAGAAAAAAAACGTTATACCTCCCATTCAAACCACTGTCCCTTGCAGTTATTCGCACCTTTCTTCGCCGCTGTTTGGTGATTTTGACTGCCGCCACACTCTTTTGGGATGATTCTATCACTACCTTCCGTGGCCGATCCCTAGAACGCTTCCTTTCCACAACTGACCTCATTATTCTTAACTCAAATCGCCCCACACACTTTGACATGCTCAGGCAATCTACAGTGTTTCACAGTTACAGTCCTTATAAAGCCATTTATCGAACCTTATACTTCCAAATGTGCTCCATGGTGGAATTCTGAGTGCACCAAAGCGCTTCGCTTAAAACGCGGAGCCTGGAACAGAGGTGCCCCTAATCGGCTATCAGCCCTTATCTCATTTAAAAGAACATCCGCCTGTCTTAGTCGTACAGTCCAGAACAGTAAAATAACTAGCTGGCGAAATTATGTTCCTTCAATTACATCTACATCTATTTCAGTCGTTTGGCCCCGGAACCATAAAGTATCAGACAAACATCCCCCCCATCCAGCCCCTGTCCTTCATATTCGAGATACTCATCTCTGATCCTTTTCAAGTCGCTAATGATTTGGGCGACTATTTCAGCCAGGTCAGTAGTGGCATTCACCTTTCTCCAGACCATCAGAAAACGCATCCCCATCATCTTCAGCCTGTCCTCTGCTGAGTCCTATAATGCTCCCTTTTCTTCCTCAAGACTCAACGCTGCCTTATAGTCATGCCGCAACATCACGCGACAGGAATTTTTCCTTCTCATTGGTGAGCTCTTATCCTCCCCTTCTTGAAACCCAACAAATCGGGTACCGTACCTCAAGATTACCCCTCTTTCGCTCTAACTAGCTGCTTGTGCAAACTCCTAGATTGAATGGTTAACTTCCGCTTAATGTGGCATCTTGAATCTCGCAATATCATCAGTATCCTTCTGGGCCACTAACCATGGCTATCGCTTTTCTACCTCCAAATCTTTCTCCATCCTTTTCTCTCGCACACATGTAGGTATTCAGCCTCCACTCTTCTTATATAGAGCTCCACTCCAGTACCGTTCTTCTGGCAAATTCAATTGAGTTATTTTTGACTCCCAATTGTCCTGGCGAGACCATATCTTGTGCATTAAAGAAAAAGCTCGCCGCCGCCTCCGAATCTTACAGACTATTTTCCATATATTCTGGGGTACAGATCGGAAAACTCTCCTCCATATTCATATTACCTTGATCCTCCAATCTTGATTATGGATGCTTTATCTACTCCTCTGGTTCCACCTCCCTTCTTGCTCATCTTGATACAATCCACCACTGCGGTCTTCGCTTAGCCCTAGGCGCCTTCCGCTCCTCTCCGGTTGAGAGCCTGTACACTGAGTCAGGCATGCCATCTTTCTCTCGATGCCGTATCCTTTTCTTTCTCCAATGCTATTCTTGATTCCACCAACTTTCCCTCACCAAACTATCTCACGTTCCCTACTTTCTACCCTTTCTTCTTCTCCACGTTTACCTATTCCCTTTTCCATTCGTATGGATACCATTCTCTCCCATTCCCCCTTTCCCCATCTCCAACCTCTTCCGTTTCTGTCCATTCCGTTCCTCCATGGTTTATACCTTACCCCCGTATTTGTTCCTCTGTTTTCCCTGACCCACCAAAATCAGATATCCCCCTTCTATCCTTCTTATCCGTTTCCTTGATCATGTCTCCATTCATTCCTCCAGTGTTCATGTTTACACTGATGGCTCCAAATTCATTTCCCGTGCTGGTTTTGCAGTAACCTCCCCAACTCGCACTTTCAAATACCCCCTCCCTCCTGAATCCAGTGTCCTTACTACATAACTGTATGCATTCTTTTTGCTTTAAAACAAATATACTCACTCTCCTCTTCCTCTTTCACTATTTTACTGACTCCCGTAGCTCATTATCTCTCAAAGTCTATGCACTCAATTAATCCCCTTGTCAGTAAGATTCAGAACTGGTTGTTCTACCTGTCCACAAGCCATAAATCTATCAGATTTTACTGGGTGCCCACCCATGTTGGAATCCCGGGCAATGGACAGGTAGATAATGTAGCACGCTCCGCCGATATGTCCACATCATAACCACGTTTCTCACGTATTCCAGCCACGGATTATTACCTCCTCTTTAAGACTTTCCTTTATACCAGCTGGTAATATTTTTGGTCAAGTCTTCACACTAATAAATTACACTCTGTAAAACTATCAATTTCCTCCTGGTCAGCTCCATTTCATCGGGACAGACGTAGGGAGACGTATTCGCCACACCCGTCTAATACAATGTCTGATGTCACGTTCAGATCCGCCCCTATGTTCCCTATGTAATGTCCCTCTGTCAGTTTCACACATTCTGTTGTCCTGTCCACATTTTGATGCAGCCTGTATCTGTGCTTTCCCCCACCTATCCTCCCTTCACCGACCTCCGAACCTATCAGACATTTTTACAACATCCCACACTTTCTGCTTTGACAACCTGTTCTCCTTCCTCAGACGCATACATATCCATCACTTGATCTAATCCCCCATGCCTAATCCTACCCTAATCCATTCACTCATCAACTCCTTTACCCATCTTTAACCTTTTCAATATTACTTTAGATTGTTGACGTATAGCAACTAACTACTAACTCAGCCACCCTTCACTACCCTTTACTAAACCTATCTATAGTGCTACATGACCTTTGCTGTTTAGCACATTTATTTTGCTTTGTAACCATTAACCATTAAGGGTTAATGTTTCATCAAAGAGGGCCGAAATGAAACATTCTGTGACACGTATTTCATGGTATCATAATTATTGTTGTGGAAAAACACTATTTCCCATTTATAGACAATAAGAGAAAGGATAGCGTGTAGGGCTAGAAAAGTGTTCATCATGACTGAGAAACAAACCAATATGATAGGTACTTTCTACTATGTGTTACTGTAGTTTTCCGTTAGATATGGTACATACACTATGCCATGGTTAAGACAGCAAGGAATTTCACATAATTTGTTTTGCTGTTTTACTTTGAGATCTGGACCTTTATTAACACTATCAGCCGTATTAAATTAGTTGTGTGGAATACAGAATAGGGCACATTTGCTGATACTCTATAATCAATGAATCAGTGACAGATTGATATATGTATTTTATGCAAGGTAGATATATATATATATGTGTGTGTGTGTGTGTGTGTGTGTGTGTGTGTGTGTGTGTGTGTGTGTGTGTGAATAATATATATATATATATATATATATATATATATATGTGTGTGTGTGTGTGTGTGTGTGTGTGTGTGTGTGTGTGTGTGTGTGTGTGTGTGTGTGAATAATATATATATATATATATATATATATATATATATATATATATATATGTGTGTGTGTGTGTGTGTGTGTGTGTGTGTGTGTGTGTGTGTGTGTGTAAATATATATAATATATGTGTATTTTTTTTCTTTCCTTTTTTGCATACATGTAGGTTGGTAAGTGTGGATGTTTGTACTATATGTGGGTAAGTAGGAAAGTCTAATTAAATATCACCATGAGGTAAATATGGTAATACAAAACAATTATATATATATATATATATATATTGTGGTAGATGATGAGGTATGCATCTACCACTTAGACTGGTGTCTTTATCTCTTTAGGGAGTGATTGTGTGGGAGTTCCCACTGGTATGGCTGGGTGCTGAAGGTAAAGTGGAGATCATCGGGAGAGCCAGAGAGGCTTCCCAGTTGGTTAAGACCTTGTGTTGCTGCTTGTTTCGTGGTCTGCTGGAGGATCGGGGAATGCTGATGTCAGTTCCGGATTCTGCGGTTTGATTACACTAGCACTGCGTAAGCGCGCAGGGAACGAGGGGAGCCCTGTGGTCCAATGAGCGAGGACAAGGCTGTGGACGCGTCTTGCGTCCAATTCCGTACATATAAGAATTTTATGTTTCCATTTTCTTAAATCACACTGGCATAGCACTGCCCCCTGCTTTTTAAAAAGAGGTCGTCCTAGATCTACACAAGGGAAACGAAACATTCATAAATGAAAAACTAAAACTTAAAAAAAAAGTTCATCAGTAGAGTGGGGAGATGTAGGTTCCACTCATCCTGCCTCTGGGTGAACCTGGCCAGCTCATTAAAGAAGGTCTAGTTAAGCCTCTCAGCCAGGCCATCTGATTAAGGCCTCAGTGATGTAGTCTTGGTCTTCCGCAGTCCCATTAGCTAGCAGCACTCCTGGAACACCTCGGCCTTAAACTCCCTTCCCTGGTCAGAGTGCAGCTCACCCGGAACACCAAACCTGCTAACGAAATTCCTCACCAGCACCTCGGCCACAATAAAGGTATCATGGCTGAGCAATGCATATGCTTCAGGTCTTTTTGTGAAACAGTAAACTGCCACACAAATAAATCAATTACTTGCCTTGGTCACTGGAAGGGGTCCCACGATGTCCTCTGCTACACATCCATGGGAGCTCCAACCTGTTGCCTCTGCAACAGCGCCTTCCCTCGTCTGGCTTGACCTCTCCTGGGATTGCAAACATTCACATGTACGGCACTACTCTTTAACATCATGCCGCTTGTTGACCCAGTACCACCATTAGTGTCCACCTACTGGGCCATTGTGAACATCTTTCAGTAGCTGAAGCCTCCACTCCTTTAGTGTGATGGCATGACAGAACTACACCTGTACATCCAGCCTAACCCATTTGCGCTCAAAGATGCCATCCTCCAGCCTAAACCTATCCAGTCTTACCATTAAACCTTTGTCACTAAACTCGGGAGCCACCTTAGGCCAGCCTGGCTGCTCCTGGCTTTCCTTTAGCCACCTCACCACAGGGCAAATGTCTTGATCCTTCTGCTGAGAATCTTACAAATGCAAAACATCCAGGTCCTCCTCACACACCTGTATCCTCTTGACCTCAACAGTTGTTGCTGCAGTGCTTGCAGTCTGGCTCACAGGGCTGTCAACTGAGAGAGTCCACACTTCTATGAACTCTTGGTAGTTGTATTCCTCCAACCTTCCAAGCCATCATGCCAGCTGCCCCTCTGGGTTCTTCAGGGTTTTCAGCCACCTTAGTGCTGCATGGTCCGTGCGTACATCAAACTGTACACCTACAGGTAGGGATGAAAATGCAAGAAACTCTTCACAATGACCAGCAATTCCTTCCATGTGACACAGTAGTTCCCTTCGTTCGGTATAAACTTACTGTAATATGCCACAACTCGCTCCTGGCCATCTTTCACCTGTGACAGCACTGCAACCACTCCCTCAGTGCAGGCGTCGCATCCAGGAGGTATGGGCACCTAGGATCCAGAAATTTCAGCATTTCAGCTGCGAGGTGTGGCTATCCTGGCAAAGTCCTTTATGAGCCGGCGGTAATAACTGCAGAAGCCGACAAAGCTCCTCAACTCAGCTAGATCCCTAAGCACCGGCCACTCACGCACTGCCCTCACCTTTTCTGGCTCAGTTCTGACTCCCTCATTGAACACTACATGCCCCAGGAATGGCACCTCTTTCCTAAAGTGAATGCACTTCTTAGGATTGAGCTTCAGGTTACCTTGCTTCATATGCTGCAGCACAGCTTCCAGCTTCTTCAGCTCCTCCTCGTGGCTTCTCCCCAGCACAATGATGCCATCCAGGTAGATAAACACTGTCCCCTGCATCTTAGTCAACACATGCTCCATCAACCTTTGGCAGGTGGCAGTAGTCCGAAGGGCATCACTCAGAACTGCCACAGTCCACAGTCTTCTCCTTGTCTTCCTCTGCCATTTCTACGTGATGTTAACCAGACTTCAGGTCCAGTGTTGAAAACCACATAGCACCTGCCAGAGTGTCCAGGGTCATCCACCTGGGGCAGAGGGTATGAATCCTTCACTGTGATGCTGTTCGATGTCCGGCAGTCCCTACATAATCTGGTTGTCCCATCTTTCTTCTTCACTAGCACTTTAGTGTGAGGACTAAGGATTCACCCCCTGTGCCAGAACCTTGGGCACTGCTTGCTACATCTCTTGCCGCCTAGCTGGTGGTATTCTCCTGGGTGTGTGCCTATTGGTTGCACTATCTCCAGTGTGGATACAAAGACTATCCCTGTACATCCCAAGTGTGTACCTCCCTTGCAGACATCCATCATAATTGGCTAACTTGAACAGATGTCAGGCTCTCCACGCTCCGCTGCAGAAGGTCTCTCATGTGTTCTGGCGCTTCATCCTCAATCCTGGTTCGCCGACACCCAGGGGCACTTCCACACCCACAGTCGTCATGGTCCCTTTTCCAAAGTCTATGCACGCCTGGGTTTACAGAAAGTAGTCGACACTTAGGAGGTAATCCCCTTCCAGGTCTGCCACATACACTGGCAGCTGCACCTCTTGGCCATCAGTTGTGCCTTCTTGGGCCCCTTCGTTGCACACATTGACCTGTCACACCACACATCATCTTAGCTGATGCCAGAATGTCTGATGGAACCGTACCTCTTGCAACACACCATCATACTGCAGGCCTTCCCGTCCACTGTGCCCTTTACTTTACGGTATCTGATGCTGCAGTTTATCTTTTCCGGGACTTAGTTAGGTCCCGGAAATTGAGGATTTCTTGTTCTTGATATCATCGTTGGACTTGGTACAGCAATACGGGTGGCCAAGGAAATCGGCTACATCCTCGTTAGCACTCGCTGGAGGATCATCCAGAACTGAAGACTGTATGGGAGCGCCGAATTTTGTGGAACTGATCAGAGATTAGTTGTGGCTACTCTCCGGGTGCCGCGGATATGTGCGGCATCCCAGCTAAACTGTTAAAGGCTGGTGGAGAACCTATGGCAAGGGGGTTGCATGCAGTCCTGTCTGCCATCTGGCAGACTAGTACCATTCCTCCTGACCTGCTGAGGGGTGTGGTCATCCCTCTCTGAAAGGGGAAAGGGGTCGGTGGAATTGCAGCAACCGGGCAAGGTTTTCGCTCACATTCTTCTGAGATAAATCAGAGACCACTTGCTGAGGCACCAGAGGTCGGAGTAATCTGGATTCACTCCTGGTAAGTCCACAATAGACCATATCATGGCGCTTTGAAACTAAGAGGATTTCCAACAAGGATTATTGGATTAGTAGCAAGCCTGTATACTGTTACTGAAAGTGCTGTAAAGTGCGGTGGGAGCCTGTCGAGCTTCCCGGTAAGTTCAGGGGTGAGGCAAGGCTGTGTTCTTGCATCAACACTTTTCAACACTTGCATGGACTGGATACAGGGTAGAGCTACTGTCCAAAGTCACTATGGAGCAACTCTAGGCAACATCAAGGTTACAGACCTTGAATTTGCTGATGTTGCATTTCTATCTGAATCTCTGGAAACCCCAGTCTTGATGGATTTAGCAATGAAGTGAAGCCCCTGGGGCTAGAGGTCACCTGGACCAAGACCAATATCCAGGACTTCGGGAGCCTGCTAGGAGATCCTGTTCAGTCGGTACGTTCTTGACAACATCGAGGCCACAGAGAGCTTTATATACCTTGGTAGTGCAGTTAATGACTCTGAGCTGTCAGACCAGGAAGTCAGTAGACGGATTGACTTGGCAGTAGGGCTCATGTAATCTCTCGACAAAAGTATTTGGTAATCCCGGTACCAGAAGGACCAAGCTACATGTCTTCAG
>NC_061819.1:20183374-20188374 GCF_019202785.1 Penaeus chinensis | reverse complement strand
AGATTTAAGTAGCTTTAAAGGAATATAAAATCCTTAAATAACACAAAATGAATATTGTAAAATAAGGGGAGGGGTTCGGTATTAAAAGTACTTATTAAAAAAGAATTAAAAATATTTATATCCCCCATTTACCCTTAAAAAGGACTTTTAAGACTGAAAAGGGGCGATAAAAACTTGGCTTACTCGCCACTCAAGGATTCGGAGCATTCGAAGCTCAAGAAGGGATACTCGGGAAACAACAATTACAGTGTTTTTACTTATACATATCTCAACAAAAACATGGTTTGTCGGTTGCGTGGCGGGAATCAAGGGTGGAGGGTAGGGGGGGAGGGGTAGGTATGAGGACGCGAGTTTATGAAAATGGACGAAAAGGAGAGCAATAAAAGAAAGCCAAGAGATGGAAATGAAAGAAATGAGCAAGAGAGGAAGGAAGATGAATAGAAAAGGTAGAAAACGAGGAGATTAATATACGAGAAGAGAAGGATGCAAAAGGTGTAAATCACGAAATAAAAGAGAAATAAGGAAAAATGAACGGAAGTAGTGAATGAGAGAAAATCAGAGAAAAAGGATAAGATAGCAAAACGAAGGAACGGGGAAGAGGAGAAAACGAGGAGATTAGCATAGTAGCAAGTAAAGAGGTGGGCAAGGAATGGGCGGCTTTAGGTAATATCCACTGGCAGCGAGGGATCTGAACGCAGGTCAGCAAGATTGCTTGATGAGTCCCATGCGCCAGGTATGGGACTCATACTAAATATAACGATGATGATTATGATAATGATGATGATGATGTGATGATAATGATAATGATACTGCTACTGATAATATCGATGATTATGATAATGACGATATAATAACAACAATAATAATGATAATAACAATAATAATATTAACAGTAATAATAATGATAATAACAATAATAACAATAATAATAACAACAACAATAATAATAATGATGATGATAGTGATAATAGTAATAATAACAATAGCAGTGGTAGTAATGATAATGATAACGATAGTATTAATAATGATAATGATAGTAATAACAATAATGATGATGTAATAATTATAGTAATAATAATAATAATAATAGCGATAATAATAATAATTATAACAATAATAGAAATAATAGTGATAATAATGATAACAATAACACAATAATGATAATGATAATGATGGTAACAATGATGATAAAAAATGATAACGAAAATAATAATTATGGTAATGATAACAACGATGGTGATAATGAAAATAATGATAACAAAAATAATGATGATGACTGCAATAATAACAGTACAACAACAACAACAACAACTACTACTACTGCTACCATCATTACTAATTATAAATTGATAATGATAATAATAATGATAGGAATGATAATGATAATAATGATAATAATAACGATACTAATAGCAATAGTGATAATAACGATAATAATATAATAATGATAATGTTAACAACAACATTAACAATGATACTAATGGTGATAACGATGATGAGTATAATGACAATCATAATAATAATGATAGTAATAGTAATTACGATCAGTAATAATGATAGTAACAATGATGAAAAAATAGTAATGATGATAGCAATAGTAACAATAACAATAACAATGATAACGATAATGAAAATAATGATAATAATAATGACAATAATTACAATTGTACTACTATTGTCAGTGGAGGGACAGCGTCACTTCACACAGCAGGATAATAACAATAATTAGAGGAAAAATCATTATACCCAAACATTTAGTACCATCTGCAATAAGTTCATGCTTTGTAAATGTAAATAACACATTTAATGATGACAGTGTTAGTACAAGTATTAATAATAATTGTAATAGTGATGATAATGATAATATTAATAATATTAGTTGTAAAAATAACAACAATGATAATGATGATAATGATGATAATAATGATATTAATGATAATATTGATAGTAGTAATAATAATGATAATAATAATGATAATGATGATAGTAGTAATAATAATGATAGTAGTAATAATAATAATAACGATAATAATAATAATAATAATAATAATAATAATAATAATAATGATAATGATAGTGAATATGATGATAATAATAATAACAGTAGTAGTAGTAGTAATTATAATAATAATAGTAGTAATAATAATAATGATAAAAATAGTAACAACAATAATAATAACAATAATATACTACTACTACTACTACTACTAATAATGCTAATAATAATGAGGCTAAAAATGATAATACCAATAGAAATAATAATAACAATAATATAATAATAATAATAATAATAATAATAATAATGATAATAATAATAATAATAATAATAATAACAATAGTTGTAGTAGTCGTAATAATAATAATAAAATAATAATAATGATAATAATAATGGTGATATAATTATTATTCTCATAATTACTTGTAATGATGTTGCTAAAAATATGATAATGATGATAATATTAATGATAATACTAATAGTAATAGCAACAACAACAATTAAATTAATAATAATGAGATAATAATAATATTCATGATAATAGCAATAATAATAATGATGCCAGACCAATAAAAATCATGATGGTAATAATGATATTAGTAATGGAAATTATGATCATGATATAAACGATGTTATAGCGTAAAAATTAGAATAAAAATGGTATCGTAGCAATAATACTACAACCAAACTGTGTTTAGCCCCGCTCCCTCCAGATCAGCTGAGTCCCCCCTTTCATCTGACTCGGGTCGTTCCCACGCTCCTTTGCCGTCGTCATGGCAACCGTCACCGCCAGCTGATCATGAATGCGAGCCCAGGAATGAGTCGTACTTCTTCATCTCCTGCTGTGTCATCCTACCAGTACGACCCAGAACATTCCTTTACAGGTGAACAAGCCTTTCCCATGCGAAACGGCAACTCAAGGGCGATATAAAGGAGAAGGTTTGATGCTAGTACGAGGTTTCAGTTCTGGCAGTTTGACAGATTGGGTGAGTTGCGTCATGACTTGTTTTTTCTTTTTTTGATGTGTACCATTCGTTTTTGTTCTTGTTTTGATGAGTCTGTGAATGGCCTCTGGCGTATAGGAATTAAGGTTGATTGCTGTTAGTACATGGGCTGATAAACATTACGTAAATATATATGAGTGTGAGGAGAGCAATAGTTCTAAAACAGGCAGATTAGGTAATGATTTCATACAGGTGTATAAAGATATCTTAAAGGTTTTCAGGCGAGTTGAAGAGAACATGTTATACGCTTGGTATCCGGAAGTAAAGTTACAATTTTTTTTTTTTTAAATTGTGTATGAAACTCCAAAAGTAGAAAAGTGAGATAACGTAAGGGTTTTGTTTATGAGTAAAATAATGTATTGTAAAATGATCCTTGTTAGGAATGATATTAGAAGTGAAATAAAGCAGATATTGTGAATGAAATGAACCAAGGACAACAATCACATTAGGCAACACGTCATATGTTCAGATTCTGTGCAAACCTTTCATATTATTGAACTGCAAGTAATCAGATAAGAGTTTCCATTTAAGATATGATTTTTATCCTTATTCATAACTTCATTTACCTTTATGAAATATTGCAGTTCCAATGTATAGCATTATTTTTATATGTAGACATACTTTAGGTATATGTTTTAGATATATTATTCATTATTCTTTATGTCAGAAAATATGTGAAAGTTACTGATACCTGCAGTGACTCAGAAAATAACTGGTATATATGTGCAGCTGGCAGTTTGGCAGAGGCAACAAATGTTCACCATGTATATTTAGGCAAGAGAGAGCATGGACAATATCCTTATTTGATAATGAATAACTAAAGTGTTTAGTAATCTCTGTCTTGCCAGATTGTATGTGGTGGAAATTTGTTGGCCTTTCCCAGAGCACCAAGGATGCAAAGGCCATGGTGATTGCTTGAATCACAGCAGGTGTTTCAGTTTTCTGTTTTATTTTAAGATTTCATACCGTAAATCACAGATCACAGCAAGCTTCAAGTGGATTTGGATAGAACACAGGCCATTCATACTGAGGGAAAATATCTAGTTTTGGAAGGCACTGTGAATGTTATAGTAACATCTGTGTAAAATACCCTAAGGTTGCTTCATGTGCAGGTTACTTTCAATGCTTCATGCTTAAAAGATTGGGCTATGTAGGATTTAGAAAAGCAAAATTTTAAGCACTATCAAAAGTAAATCTTTGTAAGTAGTTTGTGGAGACTGTATGTTAGGAAGAAATTTACAATGGTTGTTTGCCTTTAAGCAGTCATTTTTTTAAGTTTATGAATATTTTAGATTATTACACTGATATTTGTTCACTGAATTTAGTATAGATTTTATTACTTATACTTGTGAGATTAATGTATTTTTGAATATTTTTATAGGATATGAAATATATAGAAGGAAAGCAAAATGGAATGTATTTTGTGAAACAGTAACAACTTCAAAAGAATTGGTGTAGTGTAGCACATTCCAAGTAATCATAGACATGTGTTTAAGTGTTACCCAACGGATTTTGTTAGCTGAGTCTATTATTGTAACATTGAACATGCTTTCAGTTACTCAATATGAACAATGAAAAAGTCAACTAGAAGAGATGTTTAAAAGAATTATAATTTTAACTTTGCAGGTTTTGGTCTCACTGTAGTTATTGGAAGGATTTTAGAAAAGAATTCTACATTCTATATCTTC
This sequence comes from Penaeus chinensis, assembly GCF_019202785.1. Lineage (NCBI taxonomy): Eukaryota > Metazoa > Arthropoda > Malacostraca > Decapoda > Penaeidae > Penaeus > Penaeus chinensis. Next base: position 20,183,686 of record NC_061819.1, on the reverse strand, counting down.
ACAAGTTTGCTGCAAAAAATTGGGACCGGCTTCATGATGGCTTCGACCCTCACATCTGAGAAGAGAGAATATTATGAGGAGCAGGAGAGGTAAATACATAATTTGATTATTTATCGTTTATTAAGATTAGCCTCTATCGGATAACAATATGGTGGTGAATGTTTTTAATTTAATTTCTTTAGTTTATGGTAAATTATTTCTTTACTTTCTGTCTTTATGCTGTATTGGAAAAATTATTGATACAGCAAAATGTTAGCCTTGAAGCATTACCAAAGGAACCGATGGAAGGTGAATATTCTGACAGATGGATAG
>NC_061819.1:20160874-20163374 GCF_019202785.1 Penaeus chinensis | reverse complement strand
CGTAGAACACATTGAGGACACGAGGGTATTTTTGTTTCATTTCTCCCCCCCCCTCTCCCCTCCTCCACTCCCCCCTTAGGAGACACGGGGAGAAGACAGCAGGAAGCAAGTGTTGGGGCAGATACTTGCTACTAAATTTATCCCGGTTTGTGGACAAGTGTATATAAAACACGGCCCGCGCCGAGGCCATCAGCGGCCAGATGGTGCGCGTCGGACGGTGTCACGTTGGCGCGTACTCGGCCTTTGTTGCACGTGAAGGGGGAGGGGGAGGAGGGTCGCTTGCTTGTTCGCTGATGCTCTTTTGTCTCTGCATCTGTCTGGGGTGTCTGTCTGTTTGTGTCGTTGGCTCTATCTCTGTCTGTCTACGTCTGTCTGCGTGGCTAACTGTCTGTAAGTTTATCGGCGTGACAATGTTTATTTAGTGTCTATCCGTGTACCTGTGTACCTCGCCATCTCGGTCTGTCTTTATCGGTCTGTCGGTGCATTTGTCTCATTATGTAAGTACTGCTTATGTATTCATGTGTGTTGATTTAGGATGTGCGTTCTGTATTTTTTTTTCTGCTTTTTCTGTCTTGCATTTAAAATGTAGTTTGATGACGTTTTCTTTTTTTCTGTCTCTTTCTCCTTTATCTTCTTTTGGTCTTTGTGTTTTTTGGTTTCTCTCCTTTGTTTTGGGGAAACATTTTCTTTTAAGAATATAGTTGATTTGATATTTTATATATGTGTAACTGTGCACCGCATTTTGGACGTCTCTGAACAGATTGTTTTTTTTATAACCAGGCTGATATCTTTTGTGATTTACGTATATTCGCATTTGACATTTGGCATTTCTTTTATAGTTATTATGACAGTTCTTAAAACCATCCCACGCCCTTCTAGGTATCTTGCAACCCTCATCATAGTCGCATCTTAGGGTTTATATTATTTGTATGACATATTACATAGATATGTATTATATATATTTTATATATACATGTACATACATATACGATATGTTATCAGTAAAATATGGAGTATAATTTACCTGTTTGAGTAATGTTACAGTTTATTAGAGTCCTATTGTAAATTTCCAGTATAATTATCTATTTTTAGTCATTTTATTTAAACCGGAAATGTCGAAGTTCATCTGGGTAATTTTCTCGGTCAGAGGATGATTTGAATAACCAGAAAATGGCTTTCATCAGAATAATTTTTTTTACGAAGAAATAGCACCGGTTTGAGGAAGTCCGATTTTCCGGCTACAAGAAGTATCCGTTACCAGAATTAGTGTGACCTTCATTTTTTTTCTTCCTGCGAGGATTGGACTGATCCAGCGGGATAAAAAGATCGCTGTGCTTATCTTAGTTTTAGAAGGTGCTTTGCTGGAGCGCGATCAGGTGCTTTGCGCATGTGCGGTTGTGGTTGTTTTGGCGGTAGTTTGGGATTTTTTGTTGTCATTTTTATAAGGGAAGGATTTGTCTGCTTGATGTTTTTTCTCTCTTTTTCTTCCGGGCATTATTTGTTGGGTGTTTCTTAGTTTGTTTATATTTTTTTATACGCTACGTTTCGAATTATTCGACGGAGAATTCAAGAACTCTGTCTAATCACTTCGCGCACCCAGACGCGACAGGCTTCCGGCAGATTTCCGCTAAGACCCGGATGGTGAGTTACGTAGCCGGCAGGTAAACACGCCGGCTAATGAAGATCAGGACAGGTGCTGCAGATCTCTTCCGCAATTGTGGAAGCGAGAACTGGCGACTTGTTGCTGTGGTATGGCTCGGCGTGGAATCGGGATGGTTTTGAACGCTTTTCTGCAGTTGATTGTAGGTAATATGGATTGTATATATATATACGTATATATATTATATGATCCTTATTATGAATAGCTCCTTAAACACTTCTCCTTGTCAATCTTTGTCTTTCTAAAATAATTTTGTTTGGGAGTGGAAACGAGTCATAGTACCTTAACTATATTTATCTTTCTAAAATCATTTAATTGTATGTTTCAATGAAAATAATGATACCTTAACCATATTTACCTTTTCTTGGATAATGCTATTTGAACGCTGAGGCGAAAATGACAGCAAGACAAAGGATCCATCCCCTTACTTCGAAGAGACGCAACATTCAGCTGCCTCTTAATTGCATTGTTTTGAATCCTTGGCTATTTCATCCCGAGCACTGCCGTAAACAAAGGAGTCGTGCAGTGCTCTCCTTTCGTCGAATTAGGTAATGAGACTAAATTTAGTAGGCTTAGGCGGGTGGGGTTGGGTGGAGGGTAGGGAAGGGGGAGGGGGGTGCATGTCCAGCAGGTGAGGGGATTTTGACGGGTGAGGGAGGTCGGCCTCGCCAACTGCGAACTCTGGCATGTGTGTGGGTTAGGCGACGGGGCTTGTGTGTGTTTGTGTCTGCATGGACATAAGGAGAGAAAAGTTTCGGATTCTTGCGCATTAGCACCTGAAGTTTATCTCTCAGATTATAGTTTGTTAGCCATGTTTGTGTTCAGTTGCATGTAGACAAA
>NC_061819.1:20129169-20136669 GCF_019202785.1 Penaeus chinensis | reverse complement strand
GATATAATTTTTATTCTGTTATTGTTCTTGTCAGGCCTGGTGCATATGATTTGTTCAAACACAACTGCAACAACTTCAGTGACGAAGTGTCCCAGTTTTTGTGTGGCCACGGTATCCCCAAGCACATTCTGCAGCTTCCAGATGAAGTGCTGAATACGTGAGTACTTTTCTTTTGATGAAGTGTTTTTAATCAGATTTTATTTTTATTTTTATTTAGTTATTTCACTTTTTTTTTTATGCATCTTAATAATTGTTTGTATTGACTTTTTTTTTCCAAGTTTGCATTTTTTATAACAATTTTTTGTAGGTAACAAGTCTTTTATAAACTAATATTACTTTTTTTTTTCTTGGATTAAAACAATTTGATATTTGTCAAAACCTCTGATTGTGTAGTAGGTAGGAGCCTTGTGTTATAAAATCTTATTTGGTAATCAAGATATTCAGTTTTCATTATCATGTATGATATTCAATTAAAGTTTCAAGTTTATTCATAGTTTCAAGTATACAATGAAAATTGACAATTGATACCTCATGGGACAGTGCAAAAGTGGTATACCACTGCATGGGACTGTAATTGCATCTTAGTTAGCCTCCTTTTGTGTTGATATTCAAGTTACACAGCATGTGTCATACTTTGAGTCTGAGAAAAAAAAAAACGATGCAGTGGTCATACTACTTTTCCCAATGGCATAAATTTGTATTAGTTTTTGTCATAATGTTGTCTTAATTGTTTTGGTGTGACTAACCCCCATGTCCCAACCATGCAGACCGCTGGGTCAGGTCCTGTCGCCCATGCTGGCCTCCATGCAAGTGACTGCCACTGACCCACTGTCAGGCCATTCTGCTGCGACGCATGGATCCCATCACCAGCAACACCCCCCACCTTATTAACACTCACAGCAGAGAATCACCCCCACACACACTGTCAGCCCTCCCAGCTCCCAGACAAAGAATAACCATATAATGAATAAATAAGAAATAGAATGTAATTAAATACAGCACCGTCCCAGCAGAATTATTATCATTAGTCTATTTTTTTTCTTTTCATTATGGGTTAACTTGCAGTGTAAAGTATTTAATTTTAAGGTTGATTTATTTTGATGAAATCATTTATAGAAGGAAAATTTAAATAATGATTGTAAAGAGTACTCAATAATAATTTATAAACTTTTATATAATCATGAGTAAGGCTTTGTTAAATGCTACAGTATGAATTTAGATATTTCAAGTGAAGTTTAGAACACTTTCTTTTTGTTTTTTTTGTTTTTTTGTTTTGTTTTGTTTTTGTTTTTTGTTTTTTGTTTATGGACGTGTCCTAGGAATATTGATACATATTCAGACTGATAAAAGTGAAATGTAATTTATCACTGGATCTTAGACCCCATGCATTCATCTCCCACTTTTTCTCTTTTAATTTGACTGTGTTTGCCATTTGCCTGGATAATCCAATATACTTTCACCATCAAATGTACCCCACAACAGTCAAACACATTGGTGATTCTTTACTCTCTATGACCAATCCCTTTGGCAGTTAAAGGAGCATAGCCTCTCTGCCCAACTCTCCTACCTCTTCTCCTAAGGAACTTGTGTCTTGAGCCTTAGTGAGACCATGAACAGCAACACTAGTGCAAAGAGTGTACAGTAATCGAGGGAAATAATGCTTTTTGTACGTGTATGAGGTTAATAAAATTTTACTTTGACACTCTTTATATTTCAATAATGATATTTCAATACAGATTGTGTGCTTTAAATCTTCTAAAGTCCTTGTAATATCAAGTAAGAAGTTTTACAGTGTTAGTATGTTATATAGGTTTAATCACATTTTTGCTTATGATGTATAAGATTTGTGACAAATAGTAGATTATACTAATGTAAATGGAAAAGAAGAAAAGGCAAATACACCATGAATATCTGTAGATAAGTAGCTTTCTTATCTTTCCTCCTTTCATTTACTATTATCTCATTTTGGGGTGAGCTACACCCAAACAATTATTTTTCACTTCTAGTTAATATAACACAAACAAACAGATAAACAAGTATACAGATTCCCAAAAAAACACAGCAGAAAAGGGATGCTCATATTGCTTTACACTTGAGAGCACATGTTTTCAAGGAAGGAAATGTTTGTGATATAAAGTTCCTTTGTGTTTGATAAGTCTGACACTTGCTGATGATGGCTAGAAGGTGAGAGGTGTGTATTTTCAAAATATTAATTGGTTTAGGTTAAGTTGAAAAAGGATATGTGCATGCATTTAACTTTAATCAGAACTGAGGCATAATTTGTTTTTTGGTGATTCAGATGACAATATATTTTCAATTGCTTTTTGTATAGATCATATACTGATCTTTTGTCTAGTTTTGAAATTTGATATTTAAAGTATGAGTCACTACTCTCTCTTTCTCTCTCTCTCTCTCTCTCTCTCTCTCTCTCTCTCTCTCTCTCTCTCTCTCTCTCTCTCTCTCTCTCTCTCTCTCTCTCTCTCTCTCTCTCTCTCTTTCTCTTTCTCTTTCTCTCTCTCTTCTCTCTCTCTCTCTCTCTCTCTCTCTCTCTCTCTCTCTCTCTCTCTCTCTCTCTCTCTCTCTCTCTCTCTCTCTCTCTCTCTCTCTCTCTCTCTCTCTCCTCTCTCCTCTCTCCTCTCTCCTCTCTCCTCTCTCCTCTCTCCTCTCTCCTCTCTCCTCTCTCCTCTCTCCTCTCGTCTCTCTTCTCGTCTCTCTTCTCTCTTCTCTCTTCTCTCTTCTCTCTTCTCTCTCCTCTCTCCTCTCTCCTCTCTCTCTCTCTCTCTCTCTCTCTCTCTCTCTCTCTCTCTCTCTCTCTCTCTCTCTCTCTCTCTCTCTCTCTCTCTCTCTCTCTCTCTCTCTCTCTCTCTTTCTCTCTCTCTCTCTCTCTCTCTCTCTCTCTCTCTCTCTCTCTCTCTCTCTCTCTCTCTCATATTCTTTCCACATCCTACCTGTATATATTAAAAATATACCACCATATGTCATCTTTGGCTGTTGTTTCCACCAGTTCACTTGGAGAAACACTGAAGACTGCCTTGAAGGACTTGGAGATCAAGTCCACAGACTCGAGAAAAGTTAACTTTGCAAATTTCAACAATAATTTGCATAGCTACATCCCATCTGAGGTGACATCACATAGACACGACGACTCACCTGAATTGGAGGAGTTGAATAATGCTATAGATCAGATCAGGTGAGTAATTATGAGTAAATGAGATTCTCTAAAGGAGATACAATTTTTTGGCTTTACTTAAAGAATAAAAAACAGTAACATGTAAAAAATACTAATGTATTGTTTTGTTTTTGGGATGGAATACCATTTCGAAAAGTGCATGTATTTTAAAAAGATATTTGTCATATGAAAAGTATAAATCTGGGCCAGTATTTCATGAAAACAGATTTAGAATTACATTATGTAACACTAACAAAGGAAAGCAGGGCATGAAACCAGTCTGGATCCTATACAGTGTGTGTGTTTATCTGCATAGGTAAGTCCATTTACTTAGCTTAATCATTTAACAAACAACAATGAAAGAAAGAAAAAACAACAATTTTAAAACCAGTGTTAATACTAATTTCACTGGTCATTCTAACCTTAAACTTCAAAATTAATTTCCAAAAGAACATGTAGGTATAAAGTAAAATAACAGTATTCATTGCATATTGAAAAAAAGTATTTTTTTTTTGTTCAGATGATATTGCTGACAAAATTAACTTATAGGAAATTTCTCATAACTGTAATGTCCTGATAATATTTTTAGATATTAATAATATAGTGTTTAAAGTTAGATTCAGTATTTTATTTGTTTTTCTTTTTGTAATTATTATACTTGATACAAAAGATATCAAGATAAATTTAATTTTATTCTGGAAAATAAAGTATTAATAAATAAAATATAAAAAGCTTTTCTCTTAAAATTTACTCCTTTTTAAATTCTAATTGTTGTCTTTTACAGACAAAACGGAATCATACTAGAAGATCGCCGCAATTCCATAAATGAAAAGATAATCAAAAAGGAAAAGAAGAAGAAAGACAAGAAAGAAAAGAAGGAAAAGAAGGAGAAAAAGGAGAAGAAGAAGAAGTCCAAGTCAAGTGGAGACACCTCAGAAGAAGGCAAGAAGAAGAAAAAGAAGCATGTCACTCATGTTGAGTCAATAGAGGAGCAACAGAATTCCCCTTGCTGCTCAGGCCTACAGTCTGCTTCTCACTCCCGACACAACTCAGAAGGAGATAATCCACAGGAGATCTTGCCAGACCCTCTACAGGAGGTAACTGAGTCTCTGGAAGGGCTCCATACAGGCAGAACTTCAGTTGAAAATTCAAGCAGTGGGGAGATTGTATCGACAGAGCCAGAGCCTTTTGAGCGTCTTCCATCTCCCAGCAGCAGAGGTGCCACACCCCAGCCTGAAAACAGACTTGAAAACACAGAGACTGTTACTGAAGAAGGTGAAGCAGCTGCTGTAGAAGGCACAATGGCAGACTCTGCTCAAGAGGTACAGCCTGAGGAAGTTGCACCTGCTCAGGCCCCAGCCAGAGAGTCACCTCCCCAACAACCTGAACCTGAAGTAGAGCGTGAACCTCCTATTGTCTTCAAGGATGAACTGGATGTGAGTACTGGTGTTGATGATGATGGTGGTTCTGATAATGATGACTTTTGGTCCTACCTTCTCCCCGGTTATAGATCAGGCGACCTTTCCCCATGTTTGTCGTTGTCTGCCTCGTCTTCATGTTCAGACTTATTTTTAGCATCCTCATCCTCATCCTCAAGTTCATCTCCTTTTTATTTCTATTCCTCATCCTCTTCCTCTTCATCTTGTTCCTCCCTTTCCAGTCAATCCTCCTCAACTTGCTCTTCTTCATCTTCTAACCATTCATCATCACAGTCTTCCTCACATTCATCAGTGAAGAACTCCTCTTGTTCATCAAAGTCAGAAGATTCTGATATCAATAACAATTTGTCTGGTACCTCAACTAGGTCCACTCGTGTACCTACACCAGAACTTCCCCAAGACATTTTCATTGAAGAAGCATCAAGCAATTCTAATACTTCTCCCTCCACGCGTACATACCACACACCTATGATTTCCCCTTCTCTCTCTCGCTCATCAACAACTTGTTCTGACTTGTCAATGTGCTCTTCGACATCAGGGCTCTCATTTGGCTCTTCCTACTATATTCTGTATGTTGTGGATCCAGTTGGCCGGGTCCCAACACCCCAGGAATTGCCATCATCCCCAGAAAACTCGCCTTCGCCCCCGTTACTAAGCCGGAGTAACTCAGTTACCTCAATTGCCACAGTAGATACTATGCGAACAGTAACTCCTGATCAACAGTACTTTGAAGTCAATAATGCTGCATTCAGACGCATGCATGGAATTTCACGAGCATCTTCTTATGAATCCTGTTTAAGTTGGAGATCAAGATCACATTCACTCTCCTTTGATTCTTGTTCAACACTGAATTGTAAATCACAGTCTCAAGGTCCTCCACCTCAATTTCTTTTGTCTCCAATCCCCCATTCACCACAGCCAACTCCATCCCCTGTTACGCGCTCACAACCATCATCACCTGTAGGCCCAAAACCAGCTCCACCTTCTCGAGCTTATTCCTTAGAATCTATATCTTCCTTCCTGCGACGCTTGCCCCGTGCCCCATCATCAATTAGATCCATTTCCACTTTTGAATTTGCCCCATCAACCTGTTCCACAACCCCCCCTCCACGTGGGGAAGAATTCCTTGACCGACCCCCCTCCACGGACTCGCCCATCCTCTTGGCGTCCCCCAACGGGAGTCTGCGTGGCTCACACGACTCGTTGGTGGTATATCGACCTGTGCCACGGTACAGTCACACTGACCTTGGCTCCCCAGAGCCCCAGAGTGCCTTGCTCTGCTACCTGGGCCCTGCACGCCCGTACGAGCCACCAGTGGTCTACACCAGCGTTGTTGAGCAGGTGGGTATTTGCAGCCAATTGTGGCTGCTCTCCCGCCTGCTGTGCCCCGGCGGTGAACCCCCAAAACCACCACCTACCTATCATCAGTCTACGTCCACCACATCCGCCGTAGCTCCTCTGACCTGCATGACAACGTTGGTGCTGTTGCTGCTCAAGTCGTGGCTTCCATATTCCTGTTTATGTGTAGAGTGGTCTGACTTGGTAGATGGTGTGTTAGAGCAGTTTATTTTTGTGGTGTGCAAAAGTGCAAAAGAAAAGATATGAATGTTACTCTAATTTGTGAGTGTTAATTTATTTGATTTTTTTTTATAGTTTGTGGAATGTTAACAGAGAATAAAGAAAATGTACGTATTACCTTGCAGGCACGAGCTGAATTTGAGGGGTTAGCAGCCAGTGTTGGAAATATTCTCAATCCTGAAGAAAAAGAACATCTGAATGAACTTCGTGCTTATGTAGTAGAAGATGAAGGATCCTGGGCTCTTGGTGAAAACTTCAGTATTTTGTTTAACCGAGTACTTCACGATCCAAATGTGCCAGATGATGCACGTCTTCACCTTGTTCGACTTATGGCTGCTGCTGCCCTTAAAGATGATGTTATTTTGCTGCTACACCAGGACCGCAAAGACCACACAATCATGAATTATGCTAACAAGGTTGAAAGTCTGCCATCCGTTCACCAAGAATCTTTAGCTCTCTTCGTAAGTATTTGATATACACTTCTTGAATTCATAATGCTAGTAAATTAGTCTGTTCAAATGTTAATATCTATATTTCTCTACAGTATATGTAGAGGATTCAAGTTCAACCAAAGGCTGTTGATAGCTAGTAGATAAACTTTTAATACTGTCAACATTCTGACACCATTCACCATTTTTTTTAAGCAGATTTCATCTTGGTCAGTAACACAATGTTGATTTTCTTTATAAACTTGGTTTTGTTTTTGGATAACCCATAAGGAGGTGTATTTTTTTTACCAGTACTGTGTTTTTATACTTGTTTAGTTCTGCAACATGTTTGAGCATCTGAGTCCATCGGAGTGGTTGCTATATATCAGTGAGTGGCAGGATGGAGGGCAGCAGACCAGCAACATCCGAGTTACTACAAAAGTTGCTGTAAATGCTCTTCTACATCAGAATCAAAGGGTGTGTATTTTAAGGTTTTTGGAAATGTAGCATATTAGAGTTTGCAGTGATGTAAAAATCTTCAGATGTTATTCTAATTGTTATGGATTCAATTCTGATCTGCAAACCATGGAAATTAACAACTGTATTGTCATTCTTTGAGCAGAAGATATTCAGAAATGTTTGATATCCCAGTGTTATATGTACACATGAAATGATAATCATGATAATCATTACAGGTTCAAGAATATGGCACAGCACTCATGTACAACCTAGGTACGAAAGAGGTAAAAACTGTAGTGTTTGATGATGTTGCTCCTGAGCTGGCTATGGCAATTCTTCAGTACCTAAATGGCCATCCCCCTGAGGAGCTTTTATGGAGAACAATGACAGCTCTTTGCAGGTTGGTGTTTTATATAAACATCTTTTG
>NC_061819.1:20104169-20106669 GCF_019202785.1 Penaeus chinensis | reverse complement strand
AGAGAGAGAGAGAGAGAGAGAGAGAGAGAGAGAGAGAGAGAGAGAGAGAGAGAGAGAGAGAGAGAGAGTTAAATGAATTTAAAATAAACAGGGAATTTAGATATACGTGTGTGTGCGTGTCTATGTGTCTGCGTTTGTATGTATGTCTTTTATATATCATAATGTAATTCTTCACAGTAAAAAGTAGTTTTCATATATCTTTTTTTTTTTTTATTGATAAAATGAAATCGATGCCACGCTGATTCATAGAGTGGCGCGTTCGTGACGTAAACGTGCGTTTAACTCACGCGAAACGGAAATCAATCACGTGGTATCGTATTTTCTGTGCATTGGTGAGTGGGAATGAATGAACGGAAAGGAGGTGAAGAAAAGAAGGATAATATAAAAAAGGAGAAGAGGAAAATTAAGAAAGGAGTGAAGAAAGGGGGAAGAAGGCAAGAAGAGAATTGGAGAGAAAAGGAAAGAAAGATAGAGAGAGATAAAACAAAATAATACTGATATTTTTTATATACATACAAGTTCAGCTTCACGGTTATCCAATGCATACGTTGTTTCTATTGCCATGGATACGTAAACAATCCAAGAGCTTTTTATTTATCCATGGGTTAAAGCTGGGTATATCGAATTCTCTGATTATTAGACCTGGTGTAATATATGATCCATATGGTATATGTGATATATGATACTGAAGCATGTACCGATTTTTATTCACAGTAACTAATCTATAAATATGAGTAAGGCACATCTTATTCTAAAAAAAAAAAAAAAAAAAAAAAAATCTATATATAATTATCTTATAATATATAAGTATCTCATTCAGGACAGATCTACACTAGCGATGTTAATGATGCTACCAACGACGATGATCATGATAATGATACTGCTATTAGTGATGATTATAATGATAAGAAAGGACTAATATGAAATCAATAATTGTGGTGATGATGACGATAATTAAAGTTAATAAAATAGTAATTATAATGATGGTGAAAATAATAACAACATCAATTGTAAAAGACAATAATCCCTACTACTACTATAATTATTATTGACATCATAATTTCTATTCTTACTATTAAACTACATTCACCCTTATATCATATCCCTTACTACATTCACTCTTATCTCACACAATATTATTTGGGCACAAAATATTTTCTTAAACACCAAATATAGAGAAGTCAATCTCTTGATCAAACTCGACGTTGGTGACAGCTTGTCGACGCGGATCGATGCTGACTTGTCCGTTTCAGGTCAAGTTATATTTACAATTTTCAGAATCATATGCATTCGTGCATTTCAGACACGTGACGGGGGACTACGGTATTTTTCAGAATGTTTTGGTTTTATCTGAAAAAGGATTTAATTGCGTTATCCGTTTTTGATTAATTTGTCCGTTTTTATTCTATTTTAATTAATTAGAAGCTTTAAATACCAAGTGTCTTGTCCTTTTTTTCCCCCACTTCTCAATACCTTGTACTTATTAATGTTATCCGTTGTTTTAAATCAATTTGAATATTCTATATAAATCTAATTAGGGATTTTGCTTATTTCTAAGTATGACTGTTCGTCATTTCCGTATTAATCTCTTCGGATATGCTTATCTGCTTTTTAAATAACAATAAAAAATATATCAATATTTTCTTCATTGCAGAATATGGCTGTGCTTAGAATATTCCGATGTCATCAGCTGATTCTTCTTATATTCTTCGTTCTCCTGAATAAAGGTATGTGGCTTTTTAGGACCTTACGAGAAACTAAACTTTTAATACAATCAGTCCTTATCTGATATAACGTGTAGTTAATAGGTGGATTTATGTATTAAATTTATTTCTCTGTTATTGCTTTGTTGTTTTTGCTATATCATTATCATCATTGGTGTTGTTATTATCATTATCAGTTGTAGTAGTATTGTTGTTATCATCATCATTCTCATTATCATAATTATTATTATTATTATCATTATTGTTGTTGTTGTTATTATTATTATTACTATTATTATCATTATTCTCATCATCATTATTATAATAATTATCGTAATTATTATCAATATTATTGATATTATTATTATTATCATTGTAATTATCATTATTAGACCAGAGTAGAGATAGAGATATATAGATAGAGATAGAGATATATAGATAGAGATAGAGATAGAGATAGAGATATATAGATAGAGATAGAGATATATAGATAGAGATAGAGATATATAGATAGAGATAGAGATAGAGATAGAGATAGAGATAGAGATATATAGATAGAGATAGAGATAGAGATAGAGATATATAGATAGAGATAGAGATAGAGATAGAGATATATAGATAGAGATAGAGATAGAGATAGAGATAGAGATATATAGATAGAGATAGAGATATATAGATAGAGATAGAGATAGAGATATATAGATAGAGATAGAGATAGAGATATATAGATAGAGATAGAGATATATAGATAGAGATAGAGATATATAGATAGAGATAGAGATATATAGATAGAGATA